>NW_024412427.1:29287220-29349150 GCF_014898765.1 Herpailurus yagouaroundi | reverse complement strand
GTAAACAGGCTCCAGGCTCTGAGCCATCAGCCCAGAGCCTGACGCGGGGCTCGAACTCCCGGACCGCGAGATCGTGACCTGGCTGAAGTCGGACGCTTAACCGACTGCGCCACCCAGGCGCCCCCAAAAAAAATTTTTTTAAGGGGCCCCTGGGTGGCTCAGTCGGTTAGGCATCCGACTTCGGCTCAGGTCATGATCTCATGGTTTGTGAGTTTGAGGCCCGCGTCTGGCTCTGTGCTGACAGCTCAGAGTCTGGACCCTGCTTCTGTGTCTCCGTCACTCTCTGCCCCTCGAGAGAGAGACAGACAGACAGAGCGAGCCAGCAGGGTAGGGGTAGAGAGGGAGGGAGAGAGAGAATCCCAATCAGGCTCCAAACAGTGCGAAGCCCGATGCGGGGCTAGAATCCACGAACCGTGAGATCGTGACCTGAGCTGAAGCCAAGAGTCGGACGCTTAACTGACTGAGCCACCCAGGGAGTCAGTTTTTAAAACACGATTCCGTGTTCTGATAGTGCAAGTCGTCTGGATCAGAAATTTTCTGAGAAATAGTAGTCTATTCTCTGTGAAAGGAAAATATCAAGGCAGAGAGATAAGAGACCTGAAGGAAATTAAAATTAAAATGAGATAAAATTTGCCTAATTAAAATGAAGGATCTTGAATTAGGTTGAGGGGAAGACTAAGTGTTAAGTCAGAATAGATACAGTCTTTGGTCTAAGAAAGAAGAGATTATTGATAGAACCATGAGGGATGACAGACGTGATTCAAAAAAGAAACAACGAACTAAATGGAGCATGAAAATAACGGTCTGGTAATTAAAGAGTATTTTAATATTTTTGTATATTTGATTATCTTTTCAGGTGGAATGTACTGAATACATTTTCTCAGTCAGCTCTTATTTATGTTTTATTTCTTGCATTATTAATGTATTCATTTTTATTCTTCACTCATTGGTTTATTTCCAGCAGTGAATGCCGGGCACTATGTAGGTCCTGGAAAATCATAGACTGTGTAGACACAGAATCTGAACTGTTCAACTATGTATGGCTCCCAGTCTACAGGGGGGACCAGCTCATTGCCAGCCAATCACAACGCGCTGTGGTATGCAAATGACAACTACTTGGTTATATTTTACATTAGTATCCTGTCATCAGTGTCAGCGTTTTGAGAAAGTCTAATCCACAATAGTCCAAACTCTCAGGAAGCTCTGATGGTTCTGGAGACCTCGGGTAATTACCAAGGAGCTCCATGTACATATTCCTAGTTACAGTTCCTAGTTAGTAGTTTGGTTGAGACGTATAACAATACCACACACCTCCTTTGGAGGTAGGTGTGTTTTCTCCTCTTTCATCTGAGTGGGCTACAACTGCTTCTACTGATAAGATGTTGCATGACTTTCAAGGCGAGGTCAGAAAAGGCCAGACATCTTCCACCAGTTCCTTTTAGACACTGGTCCACTTGGGGGAAGCCAGCTGCCATGGAAGAAGCCCATATGTCGGCCCGTGGTATGAAAGGCTCAGCTGAGCTACAGGAGCCAACGTCAATGGCCAGCTATGGGAATGAGCCATGGACGTCCACCCTAGCTGAGCCTTTGGATGGCTGCAGCCCAGCCAACATCTGCCCACAACTGTCTGATAAACCTCGAATGAGAAGTGCCCAGACTGGCTCTCCCTGAGTTCCTGGGCCACAAAATCATGAGCAAAATAAAGAGTTAATCTAAGCTGCTAAATGTTGGTGTCATTCGTTACACAGGAATAATGACTGGAACAGATACCCCAATGGCCCTTCTGAGAACCATGAAACCCAAGTTAGGGGAGAAAGCACTGCTTTCCTATGTGATGCAGACTTCTAACTCTCTTGGGAAAGTGTGGCTGACTGCCTGGTCCTTAGGCTTGGACCTCCACTTAAAAGGAGGAGATCCCACTCACAAAGACCCACCAGGGGGCAGAGCCAAGGGGTGGGCTTCAAGCACTGAAGATGGTGGTTCAGATCAGTTTGGGTAATTTTTTGTCTCCCTAAACCTTAGTTTCTTCATCTGCAAAATGTGGGTAATAGTACGAATCTTAGAGGATAATTGTGACTGTGTTTCTAAATTGTCAGGCAGTGTCTAGTACACAGTGAGCACTCAAGAAATGTTAGTTTCCATTGTCATTTCAGCTTGAAGTTCTCTCTGACCCTGCCTCCCTGGCCCTCAGTCTTACTTCCTTGGCTCCATCTGATGTTGACTAACGGCCTTGACTCCTGCCTTCGCTGACCATCTTTGACCCCGAAAGCCTGCACCTGTCCTGAACTGTGCCGGTGATGGCTGGTGGCTCCTATCCATCTCTGTGTCTTGTTATGGCCACATCCTGTTTTCCAGCTCAAGTTTCCAACGTGAAACAACTCTATTTGCAACAAAGGGGCTGAGTTGTTATCATTACGTGGGGTCCTTGCTGACATCTACATACATGCCCGGAACATCAGAGCAAACCCTTAAGAAATGCTTTCTGCCCCTTTGAGCCGCAGCTAACCGCGGAGGTACTCTCCTATTGATGTGTAGTGTATGGAAATGACATTAAGTTGCATCGAAATGAAAGTAGGAGATACGTGTTTTAAACGTTTATTTTGAGAGAGAGTGAGAGAACACAAGCCGGGGAGGGGCAGAGACAGAGGGAGAGGAAGAATCCCAAGCAGGCTCCGTGCTATCAGTGCCGGGCCTGACATGGGGCTGGATCCCATGCCCGTGAGATCACGACCTGAGCTGAAATCAAGAGTCGATGCTTAACTGACTGAGCCACCCAGGTGCCCGAAAGCGGATATTTATTGAGCATGTATTGAGTCATTGGATTTGGCAGAGAGGATGTTGGCCCAGTTCTGAGTTGTGCAACCAGAGAGCGTAAATGGCTTTTAAAACTGAGCTGTCTATAGATTGACTCTTCCACATGCAGATAATCAAATTATTTCCCATGGAGGCCAAAATAAAGAGCCAAAGATTATAAAATACGGTGTTTATTTTGCTCTTAGGTATGAAGGTCACTATCTGTGTCTGTCTTTACCTTGGTTGGGAATGATATCTTGCTAAGCAAATATCTAGGAAATGATACCATACCATCCACTGATGCTCCCGGCCTCACCATAGTGCTTCCCATTCTAGGTGTTAGGGCAGAGGTGCCCAATGACACGGTGACGGCTGCTAAGCATCGTCCTTGTTGCATAGGAGGCCACTCGTGTCTCAAATGTGTTCGTCTTGGTATTCCACAGCAGATTTGGAGAACGGCTTGGTAGTCTTTCTCTTCTTCAGTTACCATACTGAATAAGCATGCGCTGAATTAAAGACGGTCACAAATCCTTCGTTTCTTTCCACAGCCAGGGTGTGGAACCTATTCCCCCTCCTCTGGGATCTAGCCCTGAGACCATTCATCCCACAGAAGTGGCAGAGTGATGCTTGCTCATTCCATGTCCAGCCTACAGGTGGCCTGGAAGCTTCCACTTCTCATTTCTTAGAATGAACATTGGGTCCCTAAGCCATCTGTAAGAAATCCAGCCACCTTGCTGGGGAGACCGTGTCGAGAGGAGAGGTCCTGGCACTACGTGGAGCAGAAGGGAGGCCGAGCCATTGGAGCATCCCAGTCAAGCCTCCAGTCGACACTGGCCCCAGTTGCATTCTGACCCCAGCTGCGTAAAAGACCCCAGGGAGACCAATAACAGAACTTTCCAGCTGAGCCAGGTCAACCCACAGAACTGTGAGAGAGAACAGCGGGGTGGTTGTGTTAAGCCACTCAATTTTGGGGTGATTTGTTCTGTAGCAGTAGATGACCAAAAGAGCGGAGAAGTTAGGAGTTTAAATGGGGAGTGGGTGGGCAGAGAGTTCAGTTCTGGGGGGATTCCCAAAGGCTACTAAAGCAGAAGAAATAATATCAAACAGTAAACTCTGCTGAGACTTTCTTTCTAAATTTTTTTTTTTAATGTTTATTTTTGAGAGACACAGAGAGAGAGACAGAGCATGAGCGAGAGAGGGGCAGACAGAGAGGGAGACAGAATCCGAAGCAGGCTCTGGGCTGTCAGCATGGAGCCCGATGCGGGGCTTGAACTCATGAACCGCGAGATCGTGACCTGAGCTGAAGTTGGATGCTCAACCAACTGAGCCACCCAGGCGGCCCAACACTTTCTTTCCTAAAGGGTTTGGCTTCTCAAGCCAGGAAAGATGGATCAGAGTCAGGGCTCATCCTCCCCCTTTCTTCCAGTAAAGAAAGAATTCTGACATGGGCAGCACGGGCTGTTGGAATTTTTGTAGGAGCAATGTGCCTGTCTGTGGCTACCGCAGTGCCACTTTTAGGGTGCCCCTCGAGTCCCCCAGATGCTGTGTGATTACAATATATCCTAGGCAGACTTCCCCCAAACGTAGGTGCATCTTTCTCCCGGGTGAGCTGGCTTAGCCACTTTTGGTTTCCAAAGCATTAGGAAGGAAGAAACAGTCATAAGCTCCCAACATCCAAGTTCGCACGCGTACTTTCTCCTGCAGAGCTCCTTTCTTCTTGTGAAAGCCCTCGGCCACCGGAGAAAGCTGTTACATCCACTTCAAAACCTCTCACACATCAGAAAACACGAGGCATTGTTTTTCTGTGGATATTTAATGAGCCTGTGCGAAGACAGCACCAATTCTAAGCATGCCGGCTCCCTGTGTCACCATTAATTTGGCTTCAAAGGCTTGCTTTGGAGAGCATAGTGTTCTTTGAGGCGCTTCAGAAGGGAAAGGCTCCATTGTTTCATCTCTGTATAGGCTTTCTGTGTAATTGCGTCAATATAGCACAGCCACACAGGGGAGCTTTTCCTGGAGGATCCAGGCTGCTGATGAAGGACAAGAGTATCTCCCCAGTGACATGACCGCAGGGCAGAGATTCTCCAGGACCTTGGCAGAGCCAAGGACGCGTATAGTTACAAAAACACCAATTCATCAAACACATTGGTTTTTGTATCACAAACTATAGGAAATAGTTTGTCTGGCAGGCATAGGGGGTAAAATAACATCTTATAGGGGGCATATGTCATAAAATGTTTTCAAAGTCTGCTTTACCAGGATTCATTCTGAAAGTAGCAATAAAGTTGAAATTTCTCCAGACTCCAATCCTGTTACCAAAAAGCTATTTTGTGGATGTAAAACCACACTGTGTAATAGAACTTTCTGTGATGATAGTAAAGTTGAATTGAATTTCAGCAGCCGCTAGCTAGCCCCTTGTGGTCATTGAGGACTTGAAATGAGGCTAAGGTGATTGAGGAATTGAATTTTTAATTTGATTTGGCCTTAATTAATTTAAACTTCAGTGTAAATTGCCACATATGGTCAGTGGCTATTGCACTAGACTGTGGATCTGGAGAAATAGATGATAAACACAAGTGGGTTTAGAAGATACTGGAGGTAAGGTATAAACAGTGGCTCAATAAGAAATTACAGGTCAGTGATGGTCAGTTTTCCTTCATTCATTTTTTTTTCTTTATTAATCCAATAAATATTTGTTAAAGGCATCCTGAAGTATGAGGACCACTGATCTGGAGAAAGGGAGGGATTTTGCCACAATATAGATGGTGGTTGAGTTTAGCAGCATCTCCAAAACAGTGAATCTTTCTTAAAAAAATTTGTTTTAACATTTATTTATTTTTGAGAGAGACAGAGAAAGCAAGCAGGGGAGGGGCAGAGAAAGGGAGACCGAGAATCTGAAACAGGCTCCGCCCTGGGAGCGCAGAGCCCAGTGAGGAGCTCAAACTCACAAACTGTGAGATCATGACCTGAGCCGAAATCAAGAGCTGGACGCTTAACTGACTGAGCCCCCAAACAGTGAATCTTTTATATTGCAAAGGCATGCAAAGACACACTTGCTTCCAAATGATGCAAAGGCTTTGAAATACTCACCATCATCCATAATTCCAATGGTGACACCTTTCCCTGTGTATCCCAGCTCCCAAGCTTCTGCCACATTCAAATCAAGGCCAGGAGTGCCATCGGCTTGCCCTGTGTTGATCTGGTTCAGGAATTCCAAAGCAGAGAATCTTGTTAGTCTGGTGCACCTGTCTAAATGTTTGCAGGGCCAACTCAAAGGCCAAGTCTTCCAGGAAACCATACTTCCGGATGTTTCCCCATCCACCTCTTCCAGCCTTCTCCCTCCATTTTTTTAAATGTACATAATTGACGTTTCTATGTTATGTAATTATGCAAACACAGTTTCAATCCCTCTATCTCTTGCATTTTAATGTTTATTTATTTTTTGAGAGAGAGAGAGAGAGAGAGCGCGCGCGCGCGCGCGCGCGAGCGAGCGAGCATGGGGGAGGGGCAGAGAGTGGGAGACACAGAATCCAAAGCAGGCCCCAGGCTCCAGGCTGTCAGCACAGAGCCTCATGCGGGGCTTGAACTCGTAATCATGCCCTAAGCCTAATCAGACACTTAACTGACTGAGCCACCCAGGAGCCCCTCAATCCTTCCATCTCTTATGATTGGATTGCTATCCTTAAACTCCTTAAAGCTGCTATTGCAAGAAACTCTCCAATTTGGAATTAAATGCTCACTCTTGTAGTCCTTATTTATACCTCATATTTTCAATTTAGCACATACTTTCTTGGATTATTCTTATTTGAATGTGATTTCCTTGCTCAATAACGATGTGCTTTGCGCGAGAGAGCACATCCTATTTACCCTTAATTTCAGTACCACCACACCAAATCTTGCTTAAAAATGTCTGAGGAACTGATTAAAGATAGTTGGTTCACTTTTAGTGCTTGTTCTAATGGAGGAAAACGGTCCTTTCCCTAAAAAAAATTCAAAAAAGGAAACAAAGGAATTCCAGATAAATAGGTTCACTGCCTTCTTTTCATGCATCTTTGTCCTGTGCAGATTTTCTCAAAGATGAGTTGTGGAAACAGCGCAGTCAGCATTTGTATCGGCAGAAGCCCACAGTGACTTGTTGCTAAAATGCTGTGTGGATGTCATTAGCGCTTTTTGCAAAAACGACTGGTCTTCCAGGCACATGTTAAGATTACACTCTCTATCACTTTGGAAGTTTGTAGAATGCCCACGTGACTGGTTTTGGCCAATGGAATGTGAGCTCTGGCGTCATTTGTCACATCCAGGCAGAAGCCGTAGGGCGCCAGTGTGTGCCCTGCTCCTTCCCCTTGTTGAGGTGCTCTTGAGAGCAGGGGTCGAGATGGAGCTGAGATGGAGACTGGGTCCATGAGGAAATAGGAAGTGTTGGACGTATAGTGAGTGGGCAACAGCTTCAATTTGTTAAGCCAGTGTGATTTGGGGGTTGGTTGTGATTGCAAGACCCATGGTAGCCTAACCTGATTAACACACAGAAGCCTTTTTCACTTGCCCAGATCAGATCTGTGGGATTCCATGCCAAAAAGCCAAGGGCACAGTCGAGCTGTGAAGATCCAAGAGGTAAGTTGTGATGCATTCCCATAAAAGTATCAGTCCACAGGGCTATAATTTAGTCTTCTTTCCTGCTCATCACCTTTTGATCTTAAATAAGGTGAAGCATCAGTCGTATTTTAAAATTACTCACTCCTTTCCCCTCAAGATAGCCTGCAGATAGATTGGTTTAGAGGCTCTGAGTCTCTTTTAAATATAACCCAACCTGTCCAAATGGGCCATGGAGGACGCTGGTGGGCCAGAAAATATTCACTTCACCTGACAGATTGGACCCCCAGGCCTTGAATCCTGAATCAGTGAAGCACCATGGATGTGACTTCCTGCCATTATTTTAGGAAGAACTAACGGATGCTACTTTCATTGCTTCGGTCTTTGAGCTCTCTTGCTTGTCCCTTGTGAAGTCGCCTGATTCTTTCTCTTATGCCTGTGGTTTCATTATGTCCTCCCATCACTCTGCCTGTTGAAACCCTTGGATTACTCCCCCTAGACCCTTGACTCAACTTCTGCAGGGTTTTGCAAGTCTCCCCTCATGCGCTGGTGTGCCTTTTCAGAGTCTGGGGCAATCTGATCAGCAGAGATCATGGCTATTTAGCAGTTCCAGAAGAAACAGATTAGGGAACATGATGTATGGGTGGTGATAGAAAATCAATATGTATCAGAGGGGACAGAGAGGTTCATGGAGTCAGATGCTGGCTGACATTCCATAGAATAATGAGGAAATAGAAATGAGTCTTTTATCCAAAGTCTCAAGGTGGGAAATGTTAGGAATAATATGGAGATGCTTACCAGATACCACTGCTTTGTAAAAAGAGGATCATTCATGTTGATGTCAATCTCATTGATGTCTCTATACCCCCGCTTCTTTCTGTCAAATCCTTCCTGCTGCAAGGCCATCTTTACCTGCAATGACATATTGGCAGAACACCTGAATATCAACCTGAACACCTTCTTCTGGAATTCATTTCCGTGAACTCAAATTCCATTTGTACACAAGGTGTTTTCTTTTTTTTTCTGCAGAAGCCAAGTTCATCTCCTGTACACTCTGCTCTCTATGATTATTTTCTGAAAGCATTTGCTCCTCTCTGTGCTAAATAAATTGGCCTTGGTGATGCCTCAAAGTGAGTTTCTTTAAAATGAGAATTCAACAGAGAAAAGTACTCTCAAGGAAGAAAAGGTGGTAGGGGTTGTTGAGGGAAATAAACAAAGCAACCCAATACTTCTATTAAGTAAGGAAGCTTGATGTGGATTCAGGGAGGGAGAGAGTGAAAACTGCATGGATTATTTTTCTGGAAGGCTTTCGAGCCTTTATGTTTGTTGACAGGATTGTGCTGTCACATTTGGGAATCAGCCAAAACCAAAACCAAGACTGAACCAGACCAAACCAAAACCAGACCAAAAGAAAACCTGCGTGGAGAGCCAGCTAGTTCATGGCAGAGCTTTCGAAGGTAAGTGAGGGATCTTCGAAAAGAAATGGATGATTCTGCCATCCTGGCGATGACAATACTTCAATTTTTGGAAAGTCAGACAGGACCCCAAGCCCTTGGATGGAAATGAAACTTAGGTTCCTGGACATAGCTAGACTTTGTCCCATTCACGAAACTTACCTTCACTTGGGCAATAATGCATTTATCACCCAGTGGCTGTGGCCAGTCTCTGAACAGCTACAAACTCAAGGATTATGCAAATGTAGAAAAGGGTGTGGGCTGAATACGTAGTTTTAAAATTATATTTTGCTGCCCAACATCCATTTCTTCGTTTTGCAAACATCCTCAGTGTATTTGGGGGACTACCTGGAGTCCACTAGGTTCTGCATTGGTGGGAGTGAAATGTGAGACACCTTATCTGCTGCAAAGAAATTACAGGCTCTCTCTGCCTCAGGGGAGCCCCGGTGGGTATGGATTTGCATCTTGGGAAAGCAATGTGAGGGGAAAAGGAGCCCTTGAAGGCTATTTATTTCCTAGGTTCACTCCCCAGACCTTCCCTATAAAAGGTTCTTGCTACAGTTCCACAACCCGACCCTGGAGCTCCCCCAAGACTAATCTTTTGGCCTCTCACTGATTGGGAGCTCCCCATACCATTCCAGGAAATTCTCTTTTGCTTAAGTAATCCAGAATTGATTTCTGTTGCTTGCACTTGAGAACTCTGATTGGGACCAGGGAAGACAAGAGGACCCATGTCTACAGTGACGGTAGGGAGGGAAAAATGGAGGGATCATAAACGTGGCTGGAAACCTCCCCTCCCTTGCTGTCCTGGAATGTGCAGGAATGCTGTAGGAGAGTGGTACTTCATTTCCTTCTACACACTGACATAGGAAACCTGGGGGCTCGTTTGCCAGAAAATCTTTAATTCTACCAGAAACTCTGTATGTGTAGAAAAGAAGTGGTAGGTGTGGCATTTGCTCGATTCCTTGGAAGTATTCCAACAACAGATACTCACTTTGGCACATAACAAATATTTGGAAGCATGGGATGGATGTGTTTTCTTTTTTTTTAATTTTAATTTTTTTTCTATTAGAAAGAGAGAGAGAGAGAGAGCACTCATGAGTAGGGGAGAGGCACTAGAGGGAAAGAGAGAGAGAGAGAGAGAGAGAGAGAGAGAGAGAATTCCAAGCAGACTCCATGCTCAGCACAGAGCTCAATGTGGAACTTGATCCCATGATCCTGGGATCATGACCTGAGCTGAGATCAAGAGTCAGAAGCTCAACAGACTGAGCTACCCAGATGCCCCACGGATAGATATTTTTATAATGGCAAAAATCTAGACATAACTAGTGTCCATCAAATGGAGAGAAATTATGATTCAAATATACATGCGCATATATGTATATGATGTGTATTTTCTATGTATTCTATATATGTATCTTCTGAGAAGCAGATGCCAAGATGAGATTAAATACGCAAGGTTTTTATTAGGAGAGAAAATGCAAGACACTGCCATGCAAGCTTGACCCCGTAAAAGAGAGCATGAACAAGGTTGGGCAAAAGTGTCCTCAACTGCCCCATAGTGTAAGGAAAGTGTGACAAGTCTGTTGGGGTTCCAAAGTCGACTTTCAGAGGAACCCTGTGTCTCCCAGGGATGATCCTGCCTCAGTGCTCCTGCTGTGCTCAGTGACTGGCTGGAACCGCCTGGGAAGCATGGCCTGTTGCCACCACAGTGACAGATTTCAGAGTGCAGCAGCTGGGGTGCTTGGTCAATTACTCTCCTAGAAATCAGAGGTGTGCTCTGTGTATCCTCACAGCTGTCACAGAACAGATAGAAGATAGACCTACCTACACACACACACACACACACACACACACACACACACACACGTTTATGTAAAAAGCCATAGTGCACCCCTCTTAAAACGTTTCTTTTACTATGGACTCAGGTATTCAAGGAAGAGGGGTAAGAGTGTCGCTTTCACTTGGGAAGGAGCCTGAATTCGGCCATTGCATCTTCCCATAGTGGTCCTGAGTAAGACCTTTATCTGCTCCGCTCATTAATGGTAAGCCTGGGTTGGCTTCTGTTGCGGGATTCCCATCATATTGGATTCGTTGTCATGACTGATTTTGTTGAGGTAGCGTTGTTCCATTGCTAGGGTCTTTGTCAAGCAAAAGTAGCTGCCCTGTGGATGCTTGAAAACTCCCCTTTGGAGTTGCTGATTCTCAGCAGCATAAGAACAAGCAGACCCACATCGGATTTCATCTTTTTTTAGGTAACAGAGCAGGAATGGCTACGACAATAGCACTCCAAACTTAATTAGACTGAGTGCAGTCTAATGAAAAGACTTAAAACTCATTTCCATAAAATTAATTTTTAATTCCATAAATTAGGTTTTAATGGAGACCAGCGATGCTTTGGAACGCTGTGCTCTCTGGACACCACCCCTCCTTGCTGCTCAGAAGTGCCGAAGCATGACGTCGGTGTCTGCAATCTTGTCATTTAGTGTTACTGAAAATTAAAAATCCTAAGACTGCAGACCTTTCTGAGCCTTTTAGTTGATGTTCACGTCTTCAGTGAAGATCACAGTTACAATACCAAGACAGAGAACACCTTTAAAACATATATTTTTCTTGTTATATGCAAATAACTGGAGAATACGTATTTTTCCCCACAGTGATACCATGGACTACCATAAATTGCTTTCTTTTTCTGGGTTCTTGTCCAATGCTAATTTTCATTTAAACCTAATTTTTACATAAGAGTAATTGAACGACAGATAGAATTCTGCATTCTTTCTTCACTAAGTAGTGTACACAAGGATTTTAATATGCTTCTCTAGAGCTCTCATAAATTAATTTTTAATAGCTACCTAAATATCCCATAGAATAATGTGCAATAATTTACCCAATGATATCCCTCTTACTGGTCATTTGGATTGTTTTCTACTATAATTGAAATTTCCAGTAGCAGAAAGATGAGATTATTAACTATTTTTAAAGACCCCTGGAGGAGATTTCAGTGTTATAACCCCTCGTGTGATAAAACAGTTAATATCAGAGAAGTATTTCCCGGTGTTCAAATTCCTTCCGCACATTACAACTACAAGGTTACTTTTATTCTCTCTTTCTCCTCCTCTGAATGTAACCTTTCACACACGGTACCTTTCATTACCACTTCGATGTGGCACCAGTGGCCTGCAACTTAACCATAGCTCCTTGCCTTCTTGAAAAATAATGTACAGTTAGCTTAGGTATTTCATTTTAGACTGCTCATCTAAGTTGTCCATTGACCTAATCATTTACGTAGATAAACAAGATAAGAAAGCAAGTGTTTATTACTGGGAATTATTTTATTAGAAACGAAGAGATGGATATTCTGCAATTCTGGTTCAACTTTTAAATCTTAATTTGACATCCATGCTTGAACAAGTTTTACTCTAGAAACTCCCCCCACTTCCTTCCTTCTTATAGTCTTTCTCTTTAACGAAGAATTTTCAATCAACAAATGTGTTTGTACATCTACAATGTGCTGGTTACAGATCATTCTAGGAGGCAGATACTATCCCTGCACATTTGCCTTCTATTTTAGAAGTTTCATTAACAAGGTACTTTCACTACATATAATCTTCTCAACAAGACTGTGGGGAGGGTATGGTTACAACTGAAGAAAGGAGGGTTAGCGGCCATTGTTTAGCTGTTGAAAACATGGCGGAGTCACGCAGGCTGACCAATTCTAAATCCTCCATACTTTCCACGAAGCCACATTGCCTCTTGCTAAGGCACGGAACACAGTCAACCTTCCAGTATCTGGGACAACTTAACTGTGAATCTGACTCTCTGAGGATCAGGGTCTGGATCACTCCCCCGCTGGGCTGATAATTAAACAGCTACTAATTAGCATCTACTGTGGGGGCAGGAGAGGGGCCAGGAGAAAGACAAGCAATATGGGAAACCTGCTTCCAAAGGGTGAGACGACTTGGCTGGGAGTGAGTGTGGGAAAAGAAACAAAACACAAAACTGACATGTTTGTGAAAACGCTAAAGTTTTAAAATCTATGATGCTGTAGATGTGTTACACCATTATTTTGTGTACTACCAAGAATTATTTTTATGTACCACCTTCATGGGTTAAATTGTGTCCCTCTGAAAGATATATTGAAATCTTAACCTTCAGTACCTCAGAATGTGACCCTATATGGGAACAGGGTTGTTGCTGATGTAATTAGTTAGGAGGAGGTCATACTGGAGGAAGATGGGCCCCTAATCCAACATGGCTGGTGTTCTCATAAGAAGAGGACAGACAGACACACGAGAAGAATGCCACAGGAAGACATAAGGACACACAGGGCAAAGCCATGTGAAGAGGGAGGAGGCAGAGAATGGAGTTATCCTTCTACAAGCCAGAGAACTCCTGGGTCTACTAGAAGGTGGAAGAGGCAAAAGGAGATGGGCTGCTAGAGATTTCAGAGGGAGCGTGGTGTCCCAACACCATGACCTCAGACTTTTGGCTTCCAGAACTGTGAGCGAGTTAATCTCTGTTGTATGGGGCCTCCCAGTTTGTGGTATCCTGTTATAGAAACTAATACAACCACTAAGAATTGAATTCAGCCCTAGGAGATTACTACGACTCCTGAGAATGAAACCATGTCACGATGCTTCCTTCTCATTTGTAAACTTCATTTTGTACAGGAAGTGCTCTTGTAGTCCCATCTGGACAAAGACTTCTTCAACCATGTATAACTTTTGTAAAAAAAAAAACAACAAAAAAAAAAAACAAAAAAAAAACCAAAAAGAAAAAGGGAAAATGTTAGGAAATACATTGGTTAGGATTTTCCTAAACTGTTGCACATTTGGAGCCTCAGAATCATCCACGTCTGTGTTTTCCTACGGGATGTCATCCTCCGTGCCGTCGAGCATGTTGGTGATCAGCATTTCTTGAAAGAGTGCTCCGCTGTTGCCTCCAGGATTTTCTGCTAAATTGCCAACACCTATTCTGCATGTTTTGACGCCCCAGCCTAAGGCAGTACGATGTCCTCACTCTTGCCATTTGCCAAGAGCGGTTGTAAGACACGTGCATAAACCCATGCATTTGAGAACAGGTAGCATGTGATCGTTTTTGCTTTTCTCGATTTTCTGATGGCAAACTTTTGAGCAGTTAACAAAATGGAACTTCTCAAAGTTTGCCCCACCCCAGGACCGGAGTGAACTGGGTAAGGGTCATCCGTGGAAGCCAAGAGGTTTTGTAGAAAGAGCTCTGGATTGTGGTGCCGCAGAGGTGGGTTTGAGACCTGCATCTGCCCCTCCTAACTCTGTATCTTTGAGCATAATAGTGATATTTCTGAGACTCCTTATCACCGGAATGAGAGCAACTACTTCTGAGGGTTCATTTGAGGAATGAGTGGCCTCAACCTCTGTGGAGCACCTGTGAAACACAGCTCTGGGCACACAGTAAATGCCCACATATGTCA
Organism: Herpailurus yagouaroundi; assembly: GCF_014898765.1. Lineage (NCBI taxonomy): Eukaryota > Metazoa > Chordata > Mammalia > Carnivora > Felidae > Herpailurus > Herpailurus yagouaroundi. Next base: position 29,334,864 of record NW_024412427.1, on the reverse strand, counting down.
ATTCCCCTCCCAGCCTTAAGCCAGCTCACCTCTACCTGGGGTGCACACCAGGTCACCCAGGGAGCTTTAGCAATCCCCACACATGGCCCACGCTTGGACCCAATCAGACTCTCCAGGGGATCCCAATCTGCCCCAAGGTTGACACTGACTGGAGGCCAATTTTCTTCCCCTGTAGAATGCCTATTTCCACTCCTCAGAATTGTGGGGAGGCCCTGGTGGGATCCAAGCTGTGAAATCCTCACTCGGTAGAGAGATCTGCAGATGGGAAGCCTTGGGGCCATCACCTCCCAAGGCTAGGAGGCAGGGAGATGCCCACTTCCCCTTAGCAGCTAGCTCTCCCAGTGCCTGTCCTGCCCTCCTTCTTGGTTCTTTCTCTGTGAGAGGACACGGTCAGATTGGGTCACTTACTCTCTGATTGGGCAGGACATCCAAATCACCCACGTGAGCTGCTTCTTTGATTAAATAAAAATTGTTGTTTTACTTTATTTATGTATTTATGTATTTACTTATCTTTAAGTTTGTCTATTTTGAGAGAGAGAGAGCAAGCATGAGTGGGGGAGAGAGAGAGGGAGAGAGAGAGAATCCCAAGCAGGTCCCATGCTGTCAGCGCAGGGCCAGATGTGGGGCTTGATCCCATGAGCCATGAGATCATGACCTGAGCCAAAACCAAGAGTCAGATGCTTAACCAACTGAGCCATCCAGTCGCCCCCAAAATTGTTGTTTTAAAATGGAGAAGTAGGAAAGAAGAAAAGAAAAAACAATTTCACACCCCCAACCTCCTAGAATCCTTGTTGACATTAAAAAAAAAAAAAAAAAAAGAAGGTAACACACGTGCATGGCTAGAAAATTAAAGCAGTACAGGGGAAGGGACTTCCTTCCTTGCTCTCAAATAGTTCTCTGCTCAAAAGTGATCACTGTTCATGACTTCGCATGAGTCCTTCCAGAAAGTGCTTACATGTTTGCACTAATACACATACATAGAAAGAGGAGGTTTTTAAAAATTATTTATTATTTATTTATTTAAAATAAAAAAAAATGTTTATTTATTTTTGAGAGAGAGAGAGAGACAGTGCATAAGTTAGGGAGGGACAGATACAGAGAGAGGGAAACACAGAATCTGAAGCAGGCCCCAGGCTCTGAGCTGTCAGTTCAGAGCCTGATGTGGTGCTCGAACCCATGAACTGTGAGATTGTGACCTGAGCCAAAGTCGGACGCCTGACTGACTGAGCCACCCAGGTGCCCCAAGAGGGAGTTTCTTTTTTTAAAGGAGTATATTTAGCATGATTCTTTTGTAGTGTAGTGGATTGAATGTTCCCCCCAAAATATATGTTCCCCCAACTATATATCCCCCCAAATTGTATGCTCACATCCTAATCCCTGGAACCTGTGAATGAGACTTTGTTTGGAAAAAGAGTCTTTGTAGTTGTAACTCAAGATCTTGAGTTAAGACCATTCTGGATTATCGGGATGGGCCCTAAACCCAATGACACATATCCAGGGACCAGTGTCCTTATTAGACTCACACTGAGGAGATGCATACACAGAGAAGAGCAGAGGGCCAGGTGAAGGGGGAAACAGAGCCTGGAGTAAAGAGCCACAGCCCATGAGTGCTGGTGGCCAATAGAACCTCCAAGAGGCAGGGAAGGACTTTCTTCCTCTGGAGCCCCGGAGCAGCACAGACCTGCAAGCTGATGGCCTTGACTTTGGCCTTCCATCCCCTAGAACTGTGAGAGAGTAAGAAGCTGTTTTAAGCCACCGAGTTTGTGGTAATTAGTACAGTAGCCATAGGAAACTGATACAATGTCGTAAATTTGAAACGTGTGTGTGTGTGTGTGTGTGTGTGTGTGTGTGTATACACACATATACACACTTGTGTGTGTGTGTATACACACATATACACACGTGTGTGTGTGTGTGTATACACACACACATATATACACTATTGATGGATAATATCCATATGTTTGGTAAAAATATATAGATATATTTTATAAAATGTAACCAGTGGATTTATATGTATAATACCTACATGTTATCCGTATATGATACCTATAATACCTATGTTATAATATCTACAAATGTTCTAATATAGATACGACATCTGGTAGTATCTCTTTTAAATTTACTCCAAAAAGATCAAGAAACATCTGCTGTTCTTCATGAAACATATGGATGGCTGTCAGACAACCTAAGGTGGCTACTCTGACCACCCAGGAACGTGTCCCTTAAGAACGCCAGGGAGTTGTGCTGTGGGTCCTGGCTGAGAACTGGTGGAGAGTGGAACTCTAAGACCTGCTCTGGTCCTGTGGAGCATCCGACAATGCCTCTGTGGGGGAAGCAGAGGGTCCCAAGCTTGGCCAGCGGCACCATCTCCTGGAGGGTGGTGGTGGTGGGGAGTTTGTCAAGAGTCCCTAGAGGTGGGCCTGGCCTCAGGGTCTCTTCAAGCTTTCCAAGTGCCTGATTCCTAAGCTGAGGCTGAGGAACTGCATGCTGGGGGCTCCTCCCCCTCCTCACTCTTGTCCCAGTTCTCACACTGCTCAAACCATAGATGAGAGCAAGGGACAAAGCATCTATGCTTCCAGAGACCACACCAAGTGGTCTCTGAAAGAGAACAAACTCACATCTGTAAGATAACACAGCCCATCTACTCCTTGAAAAATCATCTCTCTGGATTCACCTAGTGCTAGCTGGAAGGAGCAGGGACGGCAGGCTGGGGAGGTGCGTGGGCGGGCATCAAGGCTACAGCAAGGTTTCCAAAGAATGCGGATCTTCTGTTTATTAAAAACCTCTTAATTTGCACACGAAATGACCTAGCCTTTATTATGGGCTGAGGACTTTTTTTTCCCTTGATAGGTTAAAACAAAACAAAAATAGCTGTTCCAGAAACATCACGCCCAACATGTTAGCTAGGACAACCGTGGGCGGGCTTGAAGATGCGTCCACATGGGGCGCAGGATTAAGGCTGAAGTCAGAAGGCTCCTCTGGCTCCTGGCCTGATCATCCTCCCTGGTGTCAATCTCCTGGGTAGGAGAGAAGAATTCAAGTCCTTTCTGATGTGTGCTTACAGAGTCAGTGGCCAACACGGACAGGCTCTGTTCTTCCTCTCATGAGATGCCAGAGGCACACTGGGGGCTTTCCCTTCAAGCTTTGAGTTGCTGGGGGGATTTGAAATGGATTGGGCTGGGCTTCATCTCCTGGAAAGGACGATATAGCTTTACTTCTATTTAGATAGAATATTGACTTTTATTCAGAATAAAAGTTTGCAGAAAAGGAGGCAGTGTAGCACTGTAGATGAGAGATTGGTCTTTGGCATAGGCAGATGTAGGTTACGGGCCGCGATGTATCTGCCGCTCACCAGCCGTGTGATCTCATGCAAGTTGCGGAACCTATTTAAGGCTCAGTTTGTTCACCTGGAAAATGGGGATGAGCCCTGATACCAACTAACATTTATTGAGGTCTGGCTGTGTGTCAGGAGGGCTTTAAGTATTTTATGTACATAATTTTCACAACAACCTCAAGGCTGCTTAGGAATGAAGGCAGAACAGAGTGAGTGGCTGGATAAAAGTCACACAGGTAGCCAAGGGCAGAGCCATGGTTCAGATCTGTTCTGGGTTGAACTGTGTCCCCCCTAAAAAGTCACATGTTGACGCTCTAACTACTAGTCCCTCAGAATATGATTGTATTTGCAGATAGTGTCTTTTTTTAATGTTTATTTGTTTTGAGAGAGAGAAAGAGAGCACATGCATGTGAGCAATCACGTGAGTGGGGGTGGGGCAGAGAGACTGGGAGAGAGAGAATCCCAAGCAGGCTCCCTACTGTTAGCGCAGAGCCTGATGGGGGGTCCTATCTCATAAACCGTGAGATCATGACCTGAGCCGAAATCAAGAGTCAGATGCTTAACCAACTGAGCTACCCAGGTGCCCTGGAGATAGTGTCTTTAAAGAGGCTATTAAGTTAAAATGAGCTCTGTAAGGTGAGCCTTAATCCAGTATGACCAGTGTCCTATTCTAACACGAGGAAATTTGGACAGAGACACACAGAGGGAATGCTGTGAAGATATAAGGTCAAGACAGCCATCTCCAAGCCAAGGAGAAAGGCCTGGAACGGATCCTTCCCTCCTGGCCAACATGCTGACACCTTGATCTTGGACTTCAAGCTCCAGAACTGTGAGACATGCATTTTTGTTGTTTAAAACACCCGGTCTATGATACGTGGTTATGGCAGCCCTCAGAAACCCATAGGATACCAGAGCAATCTGGTTGCACAGTCTGTATGCTTCCCTACTGCGCCAGTTGCTTCTCTGTTCCCACTTCATAATTTGGATTATGGAGAGAATCAGATGAGATTATGCATATGGACCCCTGGCTCATAGTATATACTCAATAAATGCCTGCATTTGCTGCTATAATTGTTGCCAGTGTTCTAATATTTCAGGCCCTGTGGAAAGGCAGTGGCACGGTGCCTTCCAAAGCAGCCCAGGCACCTCTGATTCATTCTTACTGCTCTTAGCTAGTTGGAGACAAATTAAACATGGAAAGAGAAACCAGCTAGAGCCTGTTCCCCTGTGGGTCCTGGAGGCAGAAGACCCACCTACGGGAAGAACACAGCTCCACCCCTTTTTGACTTCACCTTTCTTTTTTTTTTTTTTTTTAATTTTTTTTTCCAAACGTTTATTTTTGGGACAGAGAGAGACAGAGCATGAACGGGGGAGGGGCAGAGAGAGAGAGGGAGACACAGAATCGGAAACAGGCTCCAGGCTCTGAGCCATCAGCCCAGAGCCTGACGCGGGGCCCGAACTCACGGACCGCGAGATCGTGACCTGGCTGAAGTCGGACGCTTAACCGACTGCGCCACCCAGGCGCCCCTTGACTTCACCTTTCCAAGGCAGTGCGTTATCTCAAATAAGAGACCCAGAAAGATCATTGCTGGGGGTGATGTGGGAGATTACAGAGGAAAGAGGCCACTCCTAAGCTTAGACACTCTAGCTTACCTGCTGTGCCACCGCTGTTGGCCTTGGTTGTCAAGATCCAAAAAAGGATCTAGAGATGAGAAGGGTTTGGGGAGGGAAGATGTGACCCAGGAAGGTCAGTCTCTGGGAGGGAGGGGGCAGGCAGGAGGCTGGCTGCTTGATTTCCCTCTTGAGCATGCAGGGGTGCCTTTTTGGAAAGGCCAGTTTTAGGCAAATCACATTGCTTAACTTTTCAAAGAACAGGGAGTTAAGCCACAATTACGGCTAAATGCACTGTATTGATTGCCCTCATTTAGAGAGGTTTGCCTATCTTGCAAGAATGAAGACAGTCAATTGAAGAAAAAGGATATGGCTGCATGCCACTGATCACAGTTCCAGTCACTGCATCTCTGTGACAAGATATTAACAAATTGGTATCTATCATCGAAAGCACTGTATACAAGATATACCATGAGATAAGTCAGTGTAATCAAAAGATGTTTCTAGCGGACCAAAGTGCAAAGACAACCTATGGGAATGCCTTGAGGAGGTAAAATGCCATCTCCTGTGTTTGCTGGAATGTGTGTAGGGATTTGAGGTTGTGCTTTAGCATGATCTCAGTCTTCCTCTTGCTCCTATTTCCAAGATGGTGGAAGAATGTCACTGGTTGGATTAAGGGGGCTGTATTAAGGAAAAGGATATTAAAAGATGGTAGGCACTATGCCAGATGTTGAGGAAGGGATGGTTAGGCTGGGGTGTACTTGAGAGGACAATTTCCCAGGGCTGCCAGGAACCTGTAAACGCTGTCCTTGGCGAAAATGATGTGGTCCTGTCAATGAGATTCTTTTGAGAGATGAGTGTGGAAAAGAAGCAAAGGGAGGCTGTCACTTTAATATATGAATAGCTTTGGCCACACACCTAGTGTAGACAAAGAGAGCCTGCCTGCGACATGCAGGCACGTCATTTGTTTCCTAACAACAAACGGTGGGCCTCAGTGTAACCGAGAAGGTTTCTGGGAGGACACATGAGAGGAAGGCTCTGCCCCTGTCCACTCCAGCTGTGGCCCAACCAGTGTCCTCACACCTGACTAACCCACCCAGTGCTCTACCTTCCTGGGAAGGCACCTGGAGGTGAAGGTGAAGAGAAGGACCCACAGAGTAGGTGTCATGGTGCCCAGCTGGGAATGAATGGCTCCAGCACAGCAGGAACATAGCTTCCTAAAGCTCTGTCCCCTGCGAAACTTCCACCGTGATGCTGATGCATGGCTGCTTCTGCTGGTGAACCAGAAGGAGGATGCTGAGTGAGGGCGGGTCTGGGATGCCTAGTCCCCATTCTGTGCTGCAGGGAGGGCTCCATGATGTGCTTCTGGAAGGAGTGGATGAATCTGACTGAATATGCAATGAAGTGTCACTAATTATCCTGTCTAACGGCCTGATTTGGTCCTGTGGGTCAGTTACCTTCACTCTGTTTCCTTGACCGCATGGTAATGATGGTGGCCTAGTCCCAGATGTTGCCTCACTAAATGTGCACGGGGAGATGTGGGGATGGGTGGAGATTGTGTATGACTTGATCCAAAGTCATGACTCTACCGAGGCCTAAAGACCATGCTCCAAATGCAATGCTTTGTGGCGAACAAGCAGTAGATTTGGAGTCAGAAAGCACTGGGTTCAGGTCCTGGGTTGATCTGCTTCTTATTTGTGTGTGCTCTGGGGCCCTCGAATTTCTGGATCCTGTTTCCTTCTTCTAGAGCAGGGATTGGCAAATGCAGCCTGCTGCTTGCTTTTGTAAATACAGTTTGTTGAACACAGCTGTGCTCATTCGTTCACATGCTGCTCCTGGCTGCTTTCTCACTCCAAGGGCAGACTTGAGTAGTTGCAGCAGAGACCATATGGCTAACGACGTATTTGCTTTCTGGCTCTTTATAGAAAAAGTTTGCTGACCCCTAAAGTATAACATGGAGATGATAGAATTCTTGCCTGTACAAGGCTTAATGGTAGGGAACACATGAAATAACCTTTTGGTGGGAACTATGAGACATACTATAAATATTACTGCCTATAATTATGTTGAATAGCGTGTCTATGGAATCCGTCTCATCTGTGAAGGAAGAAGTAGGGGCAGAATTTTGAGTTGTAGTACAAACGGTGCGATTTGAGGGGCCCAGAGAAAGCTTCCAGTGACTCAGATCACCTCCCCTGCGCACCTCTACACTGACTGAATTCCAGCCACGAAGAGTTAAGCTTGAATTCTAAGCCCTCTTTATCCATGTTGATTATGTCTCTATTTAAAAAGATTCGGAAAACAAGTCCTCTGGGACAGGCAACACATCCAGGTGTTACCATTTACAAACACTTGGGCATGAGGTCCTTCGTTAGATGGTTTCCCTCCAGTGAAGCTGGTTGAGATTGGTGCAAGAAAGGAAGGGGAGTTTATGGAAAAGGTGATTTTGAAACTCTTGGGCCATTTCCAGGGCTTAGAATCGTGCACCACCAGAAGGGGTAGAATTAAGACAAAGGAGGCGAGAGGACATGGTGAGAAACCCCTCCGAAGTTGTTTCTAGATGCTCTTAATGCCTGACATGTTGCTGCATGGAGGGCCACGCCATTTATTTGCTTTGACAAATGTTGCAATACGGCTTCATTGTCCATTTTCGGGGGGGGGGCCCCCGCGCTACAAACCAACAAGCTGCTTGCTTCCAAACACAAATGGATCCTTGAAAGCGCGTGGTCTCCTTTTCTTTCACAAACTCTGAAGAAGGTTCGATTTTTGGGTTAGGACAATAGACCAAAGAGTTAAAGACGAGAGAAGATTCACTTCCTCGGTTCTTTCTTCCTAAAGGGCATCTATTTTTAATCTTCCTCAAAGGTTAGGCCCTTTGTCAACAGTGATGCCTTGCCAATTCCTTCCTCCTATCGGTCTTTCATTAGTTGCCAATGGAACAATTCCAGGTTGACGGGGTGGAAAAGAGAATGTGTGTTGAAATCGCAATTGGCATATGTCTGAAGTATTTGGGGGCTGGTAGCTGCATCCTCTGCATCAGGCAGCCAGAGTATAATTCACATGTCAGGTCGAGCAGCCCACGAATGACAAAACACCAACAAGGAATAAAGGTCAGAGCGATTGATTCTTAATACGTTTCTGCTTATGCACAGAGCACCCAGGGATGGGGTGTTAATGAGCCTCAGCACAGTGATGCAGAACAAACGAAGAAAATAATAAATCGGCTTTTCAATAGTGCCCCTGGAAGGTACTGAACCAACGGGTGCTTAGATCTGCCCTCTGACAAATGCAAGGAGAAAACAGTTTTTCATTCTGCAGTATCTTAGTTTTCTGTGGCTGCTGTAACAAATTCCCGAAATGTAGTGGCTGAAAACAACACAAAGGCAGCCTCTTACAGTGCTGGAGGTCAGAAGTCTCAAATCAAGGTACCCGCAGGGCTGCACTCTTACCGGGGCTCTAGGAGAGGATCCATTTCCTTGCTTTCTCTGCATTGCACAGACTGCTGCATTTCTTGGTTCATGGCCTTCCTCCAGCTTCAAAGGCAGCAACAGCGGGTCAAAGTCTTCATCTACGGTATTACTCTGCCCCTCTCTTCTGCTGCCTTCCTAGGAGACCTTCGCGATGACATTGGGCCCACCTGATCATCCAGGGTAATCTCCCTACCTTAAAGCTATTTGCCACGTTATGCTTTGCCATGTGCCATGACATATTCACCGGTTCTAAGGACTGGGATGGTGACATCTTGGGGGGCCACTATGCTCCCTGCCACCTGCGACACGACAGCTGATATTCATGCTGTAATATGAGGCTGATGGTTGATATTTGTTCAATGAAGATATCCGTGCAGGGATGGAATTTGATGGAGACACAGAGCACCCACTACCATGAAAAGGAGAGCTGCCAGTCCAACCAGGTTTAGAATTAGAAGGACCTGCTCGTGAAGCTGTAGAAATAACATGTTCTGTGGCCCATCTATGTGATGTCCTGAAAACAAGATGACCTTGCAGCACAAAATCTGATATGATCATCCTCAGGCCCTGGCCCACTGTGGTGCATTTGAGCTCAGAAACACAAGGTCTCTATTAACCACTGAGGAAGCTATTGTATGTCCCTCTCCCACACGCCACCTCAGCCGTCCCTGGCCAATACTTCTTTTCCGCTTCCCCCAAGAAACTTCCATTTGCAAAATGCACAACTGACAGAAGGGAGGGAGAGACTGGTGGTGGCTCGTTTCATGTGGGGAGCCATAAATCACAAAGGCTGAGTGCCATTTGTGTGAGTAGAAGCAGGAAGAACCCTGGTGGCACTATATATAGCAGATTGCAATTTTCAACCCCTTCATTTGTTCGGAGCGTCAGAGAAATATGCAGTGGGGGTGGGAAGAGATTCCATCTTAACACTGCAAGTCCTTGACACATTGGGAACTTGGTAAAGAACTGTGCGCTTCCAACACCACATCGGAGAAGGTGATTAAACTAATGAACAGAACCAAGGACAACCCACCAGTGAGTCAAGAGGTCAATGTTGGTGTTCTAGTTACTGTTGCTGTCATCACAAATTATCCCAAGACATGGTAGCTTAAAACGACCACTTCATGATGCTTACAGAGTCTGTGGGTCAGGAATTGGAAGGTGACACAGAGGGGTGGCTTGTCTCTGCAGTGTTATTTCTGGGGCCTCAATGGGAAAAGCTCAAAGGCTGAATGCGATGCAAGAGCTGGGGGCTACGTAAGATGTAAAAATGATCATTACTGAGGTAGGAGCTTGGGATACATCTGGCCAGAAGAACAATGCTGTTTCCTTTGGCCCTACACATGGCTGCCTTGCCCATTTCCTCTCCTCCACCATAGATTGGGAAGTGAGACAGAGGGTTAACTAGGGAAATGGCTTTCCCTCTCCCAAATGGCTAAGGTCTAGTTTTCTCTGTAGTCACCAGCATGATTTCTCCCTACAGAACACAACAGTGCTTCAGTCCAGACTTCGAGGTTGCCAGAGTATCCTCACCCCATCTGCCCAGCCTACATCTGCACACCACAGACTTTCCACCATGACTCAGACAGGCTAGTCTCTTTATAAACCCTCACATGTGCCCATGTGCCTCCTGCCCATACTCTCCGATCTCAGTGTTTCTGTGTCAAAAGGTTGATGCACAACTGTTGGTTGCAGCCACTATAGAAAACAGTAGTTGGGGGGGGATCCTCAAAAAATTAAAAATAGAACCAACATATGACCCAACAATTCTACTTCTAAGAATACATCCAAAGGAAATGAAGACACTACCCTGAAAAATTCTGCACACCCGTGTCTACAGCAGCATTATTCACAACAGCGAAGACATGGAAATAAGCTAAGAGTCCATCGATGGATGAATGGATAAAGAAGTCGTGGTATATATATATACCACGTGGTATACACACACACACACACACACACACACACACAACATACAGTATTCTGTCATAAAAAAGAAGAAATCCTGCCATTTGTGACAACATAGATGGACCTTGAGGGCATTATGCTAAGTGTGCTAAGTGAAATAACTCAGAGAAAGACAAACACTGTATGATCTCACGTATATGTGGAATCTTAAAAAAAAAAAAAAGACTCAGAAAAAAGAGATCAGATTTGTAGTTACCAGAGATGGAGGGGGTTGGGGAGAGGGAGAATCAGAGGAAGGCACAAACTTTCAGTTGTAAGAGAAATAAATACTGGGGATGTAACATATCTCATGATGACTACAGTTAACACTGTTGTAAGGTACAAAGGAAAGTTTTTAAGAGTAAAATCTAAATGCTCCCATGACGAGGAAAAATATTTTCTCTTTTTTTCGCTTTTCCTTTTTATTGTATCTTTGTGAGAAGATGGATGTTAACTAAACCTATTGTGGTCATCATTTCACCATATATGTAAGCCAGGCCATTGCATTGCACACCTTAAATTCATACAGTGCTGTAGGTCTATTACATCTCGATAAAACTGGGAAAGAATATCGACACACAAACCATTGCCCACACCCTCCCCATTCTTGAATATCTGCTCCATTTTCTGAAAATGGCCAACATTATTTTTGCTGACTTCTTTGCAAAAGGGTTGTTTAAGTCACGCAGTTGGGACTCGACTAGTCATTTAGAGCACTGGATGTTTCCTACCATTGGGTGTATCCGCCATTAAACTGTAATTTTCTTGGGGGAAACAAAACCAAGTATAAAAATATATTTTGTTCCAGTTTCAGAGAAAACCTGGCCATTTCCATGGTACAGCTTTGCATTTCTAGAATTCTGGGCATGTGAGGGAACTATGGCCATTTTCACCCCCCCACCCCCCCACATGTGGCTGGTGTACTATTATTCCCTGATGAGATCTTATTTCTATTCACCCCTTTCCCCCACTTCCAGACATGAATTGGACCACTCCAGTTACACAAGCAAAGGAGGGGCACCAGGTTGTCCATGCCTAGTCAGCATTTTAAAAAACTATGTCATGCTTTGTTTCATGCTATACAATGTGGTCACTTTTACACAGCCAATTAATGAAATCTGAAAGGTGCTGTGTAGCCCCAAGGAGACTTCGAGGGGAAAGTCTTAACTATTTTAATTGTTGAATAGGTGTCCCTAAAAATATGCGATATTTGTGACAAAAAATACATGGTATGTCTTTTTTCTTCCTCTTTTTTTTTTTTTTTTCCTTTTAATGTTTAATTTTGAAAGAGAGCATGAATTGGGGCGGGGGGACAGAATAGGCAAATGGTCACTTTAAAATAAAAACAGCAAAGGAGTGCCTGTGCGGCTCAGTCAGCTAAGCGTTCGACTCTTGATTTCAGCTCAGGGTGTGATTTCATGGTTTGTGAGATCAAGCCCCCAGTCGAGTCAGGCTCTGGAACAACAGGGAGGAGGCTGCTTGGGATTTTCTCCCTCTCTCTTTGCCCCTCCCCCACTTGCGAGCATGCATGTTCTCTCTCTCTGTTTCTCAAAATAAAACGCATTTAAAAAATCTAAAAACAAAAACAAAAACAGCTGCAACGAAATCAAATTTCTTCTCAGGAGAGAGAACCCGAGTCCAGAGAGATCTCAGGTGTGGAAGCACCTGACTTCAGGGACAGGTCGAAACAACTGCCTGTCCCACCTACAGTTTTCTGTCCCTGAACCCAGGCTTTTATGTGCAGAATGGAGACATTTAGACCTTATTTTCCTTTCTCTTTTCTCAATGCTTTAAAACACCTTTACTATTCATTTCAGGGAAAACGAAGGAATCCCATTTTCCTAAAGGGAGATGAGGCGGTTTCCTCTTTTGGCTCCGTCTAGAAATTGGATAGAAAAGCAAATTTGTTTCTTAGTTTGAAATGAAATCACAGCATCCTGTTCGCATCCATAGTTGAGGATAAAATGGACGTTCTTCAAACGGAATGCGGAGAATGTGCTCCAAAGACAGAGCTCGGCAAACGTGCCCTGTGATGGTCTTTTCCTTTATGAACATCACAAAAACCTAAAACCCAGCTCAAGAATGCCCACGGTTTTCACCTTATTCTGCTGAAAGCAATAATCCATTTAAATTCAGAAAATCTGGCAAGATCATTAGAAAGTCTCATTCTTTGGGGGGCCTGGGTGGCTCAGTCCGTTAAGCGTCTGACTCCAGCTCAGGTCATGATCTCATGACTTGTGAGTTAGAGCCCCACATCCGGCTCTGTGCTGACAGCTCAGAGCCTGGAGCCTGCTTTGGATTCTGTGTCTTCTTCTCTCTCTGCCCCCCCACCCCCACTTGTGCTCTGTCTCTCTCTCCCTCTCAAAACTAAATACAAACATAAAAAAAAAAAAAAAGAGAAAGTATCATTCTTTGGATATTGTCCTTTGTTGTTCCTTGAGGTAAATTCTCTGGGAATGCATGTTGGGAATGGCGCCAACCAAAATCTCAAGAGGTCCTCTCCACCCCTCATCGGTGGTTTCCTTCCATATGGTGTGAGTTTGCAGGTGATTTCCAACCTGCCTTCCTTTGACCACCTGAGGAGCCCCTGGATTTTTTTTTCCTAGCAGAGGTAAACATACCTCAGTTTCCCTGGGTGTCAATAGCAATATAGTGTTGGGTGGTTTCTAGAATGTCCTCTATACTAAAGAAATCCTGTGTTTGTCGCTACTGAGACAGACTACACAGGTCTCTCTTATCATTTCCAAGAATATAAGCAATTTCGCACTTGGGCCTCTAGGATGCACACCCCATCCTCTGAAATGCACAGCCCCATCTGTCGTTAGCACTGCATATCTGAGTCTTTAGTCAGCTCTCCTCAGAGAGAGCTACAGCCTCATCTCCATGGATTGGTTGGAAATATTTTCCATGATGCTACTTAGTACCATCTGGGTGAACTATATTATGAATCGGCAAATAATAAAGTGTGAATAGTGGGCAATTTCCAATCTAAAACCAGAGGTGGGGGGGAGGTGCACCTGAAGCTTAACCAGCTTCACGTTTGGAAGACCATAACTGCCTTTGTTGCTCCTCACTTGATCTATTTCTATGTGGTCGGCCATTTGCCTGATGTTTGCTCAGCACCTGGTAAGCAAAGAGCTTTCAAAAATGGTAGAAAAGAAAATCAATATCCCTGCCCATTTAGTCGGCCTCTCACCATTCAGTGACATTCACACAGCGCTGGGGAGGGAAGCAGGAGATCAATGCATCTTAGGGACATGGAGAAGGCATTCACTCAACTCGTCTGAGCAATTGATGGCATTCAACTAGTTGCTAGCCTGGATTCAAGTGACTAGATTTTTATAAACCTGTGGCTTGTTTCTCTATTACGACATGCAAGCTCTCTGACTGATGGGAAGCAGCAGCAAATTATCCTCCAAGGAACCAATAATTATAAAAATCTCAACGGTAACACTATATGCAAAATGCCTTATAGTCTGACAACATGGTATTACTATTGTGGCAGCTTTGAGACATGTCTATAAATTCTTGTGATGGTCTGTCCAATCAAGAGGTAGGGTGTATATGTCCTTTCCTGCTCTGAGTGGGTTTGTGACTGATTCAACTAGTACCACATGGTAGAAGTGATGCTATCTGATGGCTTCCAACAGTAGGTCAGAAAAGGCCAACTGGTTCTGTTGGTTTAAGTAAGCCAATGACCCATGTACAGAAAGAAGTTCAACTACACTGAGGCCACTAGGCCAGAGAATCCACGTGAGAGTGCTCTGGTCAACGTTTTCTGCTGGGCTCCCAGCCTGTAGCCATGTGAGTGGCCCATCTGACAGCAACCATATGAGACCCCAAGTGGGAACTGCTGAACCCTTTTATGAGTGAAGAAACCAAATCTCACAAGGCTCAAGTAACATGCCTAAAGTCATACAATTTCAATGTTGCCAGTTTCTTCTAAGTTTATTTCTTATTATTTATTTTGAGAGAGAGAGAAAAAGAACCAGCAAGGCAGAGGGGAAGAGGGGGACAAAAGATGGGTTTATTATTATTATTATTTATTTTGAGAGAGAGAGAAAGAGAGAAAGAGAACCAGCAGAGCAGAGGGGAAGAGGGGGCAGAGGAGGGGCAGAGAGAAATAGGGGGACAGAGGATCTGAAGTGGGCTCTGCGCTGATGTGGGGCTCCAACTCACAAGCCGGGAGATGAAGACCTGAGCTGAAGTTGGATGCTTAACCGACCGAAACACCCAGGCACCCCTCAAAGTTGCCAGTTTAATGCCAGATTTGTCCCAGTCTGAAACTAATGTCTTTGACTCTGTACCATACTGCCTTTCCAATTAGCCAGTTAATTGCAGGGGAAGCCCACCGCCACCGAAAATGTGTGAACAAAGATAGAAATCTCACTATTTTAGACGCTTCCTTGAAGATTCTATTGGTGGTGAAGATCTAAAAGTTCCTTCCTCTCTCCTTCTCACAGGGTGGAACCCTTGGAAGCTTTCCTACTAGGTAGTGCCCCACTGGCACTAGTGATGCCCTTCCACCCCTTTCTATTTGTCCTCAGTAGCTTAATCTTTACCATCAGCTCCTCTGCCAAAAAGGCGGCCATCTTTTTTTTTTTTTGAGCAGAGAACCAATAGTCATTGACCACCCAGGGCCCTAGACTACCTTCCCCTCAGTGGGCATCTCATCTGATTTTTGCTCCCCACATTGGGAGAGGTGTGCTGCTACCCTCACCTCGTGGAGGCAGAAATTGGAGCTTACGGAAGTTAAGTGACTTGCCCAAGTTAGTGGGTAAGTTTAAACCTACAGTTTTCTGACTCTCATCGTACTGTGTTCTTTTCCATTGTTCACAAAATACCTAATCCTTAAAAAATGAATTACATTTCAGGGCTCCTGTGGCACCTGGCACTTTCTCACTCTGATGACTCAGGCGAGAGTATTTATTCTCACTTTTGGAGGTGCAGGGTACCCAAAGGTAAAGCTGTTGTTATTTATTTTATTTTATTTTATTTTATTTTATTTTATTTTATTTATTTTTGAGAGAGAGAGAGAGCTCGAGTGAGCGAGGGGCAGAGAGAGAGGGAGAGAGAGTGTGGAGCCCAGAGCACGGCTCGGGCTCATCAGATGCGGGGCTCCAACTCATGAACCGCGAGATCATGACCTGAGCCGAAGTCAGATGCTTAACCAACTGAGCCACCCAGTCTCTCCAAGGTGAAGCTGTTTTTCACTTAAAACCTCTGGAAAACCAAAGACTGCCTGTGTGGCTGCTCTTCCAAAGCCCTAACCTTGAGAGTGTGCTGGCAGAAATGATTTCAGGCACAAATGTCTTGCTTGAATTGGTAAGTAATTGTGACAAGTTAGGTTGCCTCTGGCAAGTTATTGAACTTCTCCGGGTTTCTGTTTTATAAGGTGTAAAATGAGAGAGACCCAGATGAAAGTCCACACCCTGGGAGCTTACCATGGACACACAACTATCTGCACTTGCAGCCATAAACATGAAGTGACTTATAATGAAGACAGGCATGGATATAATAACAACAGTAAACATTTACTGAATAACTGACCATGTGCTCTGCACGGTTCTCAGCATGCTCCAATTATTTTATCCCTATGGTTATCATCAACCCCATCTTACAGATACCTCGACGTGGGGGCTTGTCTGAAAGTACATGAGGCAGGATTTGAACCCTGGCTGTTTGGCCACTTCTAAATATGTCAAATAAGCATTACAGATAATAAATCCCCTAGAAATTCAGAGGGGACCATGGCATTTCCAGCAGTGACAACCACAGTATTCCTGCTCTCCTCACCCCTGGTACCCACCCTCTCTCCATAGGCATCTCCAACATCCGGACACCCCGGAGGGATGAGAGTGATATGACAAAACATGAATGAATGTGAAACATGAGTTTCTGTGAAATCAGTTGCATAAACATGGAGCATACATTATGGTGGCTCTATTTCCCCTTTTCAACTTCTAATTTTGAAATAATACCAAAAAGTTGGAAAAACAGTGCATAGAATCCCTACATATTCTTCACTCACATTTTCCAAATACTAACATTTTACCCCATTTGCCTTATCATTCTCTCTCTCTCCACATGCACACACACACACACACACACACACACACACACTTTTTTCTGAATTGCCCGAGAGTGAGCTTCCAATAGTATGCTCCCATAAGTTCAAATAGGACCATATGTGTTTCATAAAACAATCACATTTTCTTACATAACCACAGTTCAATAGTGAAAATAAGGAAATTAACACTGATACAATACTATTATCCAATCTCCACACCTTGGTCAAATTTCGTCACTTGCCCCACTAATGTTCTCTGCGGCAAAAAAATAAGAAAGGTTCAGGATTCAATCCAGGATGATTTATATACCTTTCAAAGGGGAAAATATTGCAAATGTTCCATCTCCAGAGAAACCAGAGCTAAAGATAATATAAGACGGGGTCTTCTTTGTAGGAAAGTGAGGACAGTGGCTAAACAGACCACAAGCAAACCCAACCATTGTATTGACAGTAAGATAAAGGCACAGTTCACAGAACCAAGCACGGGGAGGCTATGGCAAAAAACAATCAACCTTTCAGCAGGTCAGTGATCATGAACGCTGTACACAGCTGTGTTTCTTTGTGTTCGCAGAGATCCTTAGGTTCTTAAATTTTAGAAGCAGCATCAGAAACCTCTGGAAAGCTTGTTGAAACATGGACTACCAGGTTCCCCCCTCCCCCCCAACAAATTCTGATTCAGTAGGTCTGGGGTGGGGCCTGAAAATGTTTATGTCTGGCAAGTTCCCAAGTAATACTGGTGTTTCTGGTCCAGGGGGCCAGTGAGAGAACTACTACTCTAAGGTAATGTATGCCAGCCAGATGAAGTTTCATCTGGGGAATTTCATATGATGACTTAATCAATGACCTCCTAGTTATCAAATCCGATGCCCTATTCTCAATTCCATTGGACCCTGTGAAGAAGATGGATAGGGGGATATTTCTCTACTCGTTGGAGGCCTCTCATTTCTACCAAGACACTGGAATGACTCCAGTTCACACTCAGGAGTACCGAGAAAGTTCTGTCTGTGTGTGAGGCCCCTGGAGTGTGCAATTTTCAATTCAGATGTCATTTGTGTTCCTCAGAAGTGCTTGCACATGTGGCAATGATCTGAAAGGTGAAGCAAAGTTGGAAATTGCTATAGTATCTAAAAAATGTTTTTTGGGTATGTCATGTGAATTCAAGTATTAAGTCAGGGAACCATGTCCCAGACAGAACTGAATTTTATTCATCTTTGAATCTCTACATCTCAACTCTAGTATTTTATATCTGTGTAACTTCAGAAGAGCTTCTTAACCTCTGTGTCTCAGTTTCCTCATTTATAAAAGAGGCATAACAGAATTCATTGATGGTAGATCAAGTTATTGTTCAACAGGTAGTTACCGTTGACCACCATTGTCGGGGAGCATGCTTGCCTCCCATGTGACTTTGGGCTTGGTCATACGACTTGCTTTGGCTAACAGAATGTGCGTGTAAGTATGGGGACTTTAGAAAGCGTAGGTCTCAACGGCATCCTTTGTTTCTGTTTTTCCTTTGGGAACTTCTGACTTCTGTCGGAAAATCCACTGGCCAAAAATAATTTAATAAGATAATTATTATTCAAGAACAAACTTGAACCCGGTCTTTGGCTTAGAGCCAGGACTGGCTGAGCCTACCCTAGTTCAACTGAACTACAGACAAACCATATAGATGTTAATGAGAGCTAAGTGTCTATTGTAGACCCCTGCAAGTTTGTTATGCAGAAATAGCTGACATGCACAACCTTACAGGACTATTGTGAAGATTAAATAAATTAACAAGTGAAAAGGTTCAGAACAGTGCTTAGCATGTAATAAAGGCTCTTAAAGATGTGAACTGTAACTATTATTACACCCAGTGCCTAGACCATTGGGAAGTTTTTGATACAGGAGACATTGAATGCTTCCCTGATGTCTAGTATTCCTTTCTTCTATGTCCTAACACCTAAGACCTGGGTCCTGGATTACACATTTGGTCTTGACCTGATCACTTTATTTCTCTGAGTCTCTGTGACCATATATCTGATAGATTTGGACACTTCTACCAACCTCGTAGGTTTTTTTTCCTTTTCTTTTTTTCCTGTATCACATCACGGGCATAAAAGCACTTTGAGATTTTTATCTTCTCTTCAAGAATAAAAGCTATTCTGAGTAGATCACAGTAGACAGATCACTCAGTGTCCCCAAGATCTGTTTGCCTGATGCTCAGACAAGGACGGCATATACAGGGGTTTTCACAAATACCAGAGACTCTGCTGGGAGGGGACGGACTCTTACATTGGGTTTTCAAACTGGTCACAAAAGTCAGATTGACATTCTTTAATTGTACGTTCAGTTTTCACAAACCATTCTTTATGTATCAGGCAGATCACAGCTGAGAATAGAAGCAGCAGTGGGTTTCTCAACAGAAGACCTGGATTTAAGGGGTGGTTCATGGCTCAGCGTCTTGGTGATGGCCTGGGAAAGCCATTGAACTTCTGGGTAAAATGAAGGTGATGCTCATAAAAGCATAAACCATTCAGGGTTATTTGAGAATCTGGTCATGCCAGTGCTGCTGCTGATGGTGTAAGATGTATTTTTTTTTTTATAGTTTTGGAGGAAGTGTAAATTGGCAAAGCCCACGTGGAGTGTGGGTTTGAAGAGTCCACCTTACTCTAAAGTGAGCATCCTGTGTGAGCCAGGAATTCCATTCTAGATCTTTACATGGTCTTTGGGTTCTTATGACCCATTCTTGACCCTATTTTCCATTTCCTGCTTCTTCTCACTGTGGAGATAAAAATACAGATGTTTACCCATCTTCCCTGTTACTAGGGAAGGACTTGTGACCTGTTCTGGCCAATGAGGGGCATCTGAGAAACATCTTTTCCCCTCCACAAATACCGGAAGAGCCCCTTCTCACTTTTGAAGCCATCGCTCTGCTTCCTGTCTTTGTAGGCTGATGTACAACGATGTGCTCTCTGGACGGTAGCAGCCATCTTGCAGCATGGAAGGGCTGAGAGCATTACAGAGACACCAACCTGGAACCTGGATTGTTAGCTGTTGGTCCAGCCCTGGAATCGGCAGCCTTGGCAATCCAGATTTTCTGTGACATGGCTCATTTAAGGCCTTTGTTATTTAGGCTATTGTTAGTTCTGTTACTAGCAGCAAAAGAGCCCTTAACTGATATACCCTTTTATAGTCTCTCTCTCACCCATCTCCACACACACCATACGCTCAATGTCTATAGAAGGAAATATTTAGAGTGGCCTTGTCAAATAGGTAGCCATTGCCCCATGTGTCTACTGAGCACTTGAAATGTGCTCAGTCTGAATTAAGGCGTCCTGTAAGTATAAAGTACACAGTGGATTTTGAAGACAGTACAGAAGAGAATGTAAACTATCTCACTACAATTTTATATTGATTGCATATTGAAATGATAATATTTGGGATATGTTGGGTTATATAAAAGATATTATTATTAAAATTATTTTCACTTTTTCTTTAGCTTTTTTAAATGTTTATTTTTGTTCTTGAGAAAAAGAGAAAGAGAGAGACAGAGCATGACTGAGGGAGGGGCAGAGTGGGGGAGAGAATCTGAAGCAGGCTCCAGGCTCTGAGCTGTCAGCCCAGAGCCCTTTGCAGGGCTTCAACCACGCACCATGAGGTCGTGACCTGAGCTGAAGTTGGACGCTCAACTGACTGAACCACCCAGGAGCCCCAGTTGGCATGTAATTTTAGATATGTTTCAGAATATTTCAGATATTCTCTAATAATCCTCTGTAACTCTGTGGTATTGGGTATTATTTCTCCTCTTTCATTTCTGGTATTGTTTGAGTACACTCCCCCCCCCCGCCTTTTTTTTTCTTTTTTTTTCTTTTTCTCTTTTTGACGAGCCTGGCTAAAGGTTTATCAATTTTCTTGATCTTTGCTTAACTGACTGAGCCACGCAGGTGCCCCTCTTTTCCTTTTTAACAATGTGGGTATTTTATATTTTATAGCCATTTATGGCTCACATTCTATTGGACAGCACTGTTCTAGAAGAATAGATACCAAACTAATGATAATGGTCACCTCTGGGATATGGAAGAGAATAAGGGGCTTGACATAGTAGGGGATATATATATATATATATATATATATATATATATATATTTCTTGAATTTTCTACAATAAGCATATATTTGTGTATTATTTCTGTGCGCTTTAGGAATCTGGGATAAGATTTAAAAAATGAATTAATATTTGCAATCATGCCTTGTCAATTGTAAAGTTGTGTACATGCTAGTTGTTTAAATTTGATAATCATCTATTTTGGAACATCACTGCACTTGACTGTAAGTACCTGGTGTTTTAAATCTCTATAATATTAAATATTAGATAAAGCATACAGAGAAACACTCAGGTAGCCTTTGTGTAATGTAACAGAGTGTATCTTATTTTACCAGCAGAACCCTATATATAAAATGAACTTGCTTTTGAATAACTGGGGGCATATTTATGAGGCCAACATCAAGAAATGAAAAAGGTGACTTATGAAGAAGTTAAGGTATTTTGGGGTTAACTCATATATTTTATTTTAAGGTATTTTGGGGTTAACTCATATATTATGAACAATACTTATGATAATTCTCTTTCCACTGGTAGAACATAGCAACTTAACAAAACATCCCAAATGTCGTCTTGGCCCTTGCCTTTTTGTGATGCCTTGGGAGGTTTATTTTTCTCCAAAAACCTCTGAGTCATTGAATTTCAGATTTAGCATTGATTTATTCCTTTTGAGAGTTTGCCAACTACAAAGATAAATTGCTTGGCCTAAGTGATTAAGGAAGAATAATGGTTTGCTTCTAGTCAACACTGTGTTTAGTCCTTCTTTATTATCTTTAATTAAAAAGCCAGCCCACGATTCTCCACCTGCTAATGGATCTGGATGGAGGACAAAGTAGCAACCGGGGTCCTGGAGACTAGCCTGGCCGTGGGTGGGGAGGGCAGCCCAAAGGGTGTCTCAGCAGCTCTGCTTGCTGGCTTCCTGCAAAGCTCTGATGAGTGACATTAGGTGTGTACCCTAGAGTCTTTGAGTGTTACTACATGACTTTGCACCATGGGAGCAGAAAGCCACGTGGTTTTGCTTCAGTGTCATCATTTTACTCACAGCTCAGCCATAGATTGGACGTGTGACGTTGGGCAAATCAATGTCCCTTTTGGATGCCATCTTCCGGGCCAGTAAAACAGAGTGTCGGTCTCAAAAATAATCTCCAAAATCTTTTCCAGCTTTGAACTCACCTTCCCCTTCCCTCCTCTTCCCTTTCCCTTCTGCATCATCTCCTTTCTCCAAATAAAACACGTGCGTTGTCTGACATTTAAAGCCAGGGTTAATTATCTTGTTAACAGATGTCCCTGCTACTACAATATATGTATTATATATCAAATTATGTATACTGTGTATATTTAAATTATGTGTAATATATACATTGTGTAATTTAATATATTACATACATTACACATATGAATATATTGCACATATTAAATTATATAGCTGTATGTTTAAATTACTATATAATTACATATAACACAAAATATTATATACAGTGATATATTATTTTATATATAATACAATCATGCATAAAATCATATACAATTATAAATATTATCACATAATTTATGTAAATATATATGTATGTGTACACATATATGTAGATTTATGTGTGTATGTATATATATAAATACCCATACATAGGGAAGAAGCTTTATTGTAGAAAACATACTCATAAACTCCCAAACTCTAACAACTCCTCTGGGATAGGTCAGAGAAAAAAAAGCAACCTAATTATATTTCCAATTTGTAACAAAACCTAAATTTAGCAATGCTTTATAAGCACCGTTTGGAAACTTAATTTTAGAGACTGGCTGGTGAGCTTCCGTTCCATTTTGTCACCTTTGTTTTTCCATTTTCCTGCCACCCCAGGTAGAACCAGAACTCCTGAAAGGCTGAAGTAAGAAATCTTTGCTTGAGTTTGGTGTGTGATCCATCAGTAGAATGGCTTCAGGAGTAGAGTCAGACTTACGACTCAACAAAGGCAGCCTGTTAACAAATCTCTTTTCAACACGGGTATAGTGTGCCTGTATCAAAGCATGATTTACTTGGATCTGTTGAGGCGGCAATAAATAAATTTGGAAGCACTGAATTGTATTAGAAAAACATGACTGAGCATTTAAAGTGAAATAAATGGTATGTTTGCCGACAATCTCTTTCTCATGCATTAATACGGAAAAACCGATTTACTCAAGAAATGGTAATAGAAACCAGCAAACACCTTAATTTGTGTTATTATCCCAGCCAATATAAAATTCAGGGAGGTGGAAATGGCACTGGTGGGGACCAGCAGCAGCAGCTGTTCCAAAACTCCATGGAACATGGTCTACTTGAGGGATGCCACGTTGCCATGGCAGCCAGCGACTCCAGTGAGGAGTGCGCAACCTCAGACAGCTGGCTCTGCCCCTTGGGGTGCACAGCATTGGTCCTTCTTTGGGTATTTGGCAGGGTGGAGGTGGGGGCACGTGACCTAACATTTTGTTAAATCTTTGGAGGATACAGGATATATTCAGGTTGGTCCCTGCCTTCGGAGGACTTACAATTCATTAGGCCGAGACGCTCTAAGAAAAACTGTATGGTTAGATGGTATAAGGGCTTCTGGCGTCCCGAGAAAGTGTCTTTGCTGAAGGCGGTAGCAGTCGAGGAGGCCTTCTTGGAAGGCAGTGGGATTTAAATGAGATCTTGAAGAATACATGAAATTGAAATGGACTTCCTCAATCCCACTGTCGCCGTGGAGTTTTCAGTTAGCTTGTTTCCAATCGTATTACTCCCAAACCACGGAGGTTGGGTGCTGGGTTTGGTGTTGACCCAGTCTGACTGATGTGCAGGTGAAGAAACGGAAGAAAGAGAAGGCGAGTGGAGGGCAGAGGTGCTGTGAGGAATAAGACTGCGGTGGCCTGAGGCTGGGAGGAGCCCAAAGGGAGGTGCTTGGGGACTGGGGTGGGCAGCTCCACATCCCTCGGGGGGTGCCGGTGGGCGGCTGTTTTCTCCTGAGTGACAGGTGACTGGGACAAGAGCCCTCTCCACAAACACCCCACCCCTCCCTGAGTATATGTCTCAGGTGAGTATATTGCCGGTCCCAGAGTCTCAGACAAGGGGCTTCCCCCAGGCAGTAGCTCTGACATTTGGAAGACAGTAATCTGTTTCAGTACTTGATGAATCTCGACAAGGAGTCATTCTTGCTATCATAAACCGTACTCCATCTTTGACTGCTTTTTTGTTTAAGGAAACTTTTAATTTTAGAATAGTTTTAGGTACACAGAAAAGTTGGAAGTACAGAGAGTTCCCATATACCTCACACTCAGTTTCCCTATCATTAACATCTAATATTAGCTTGGTACATTTCTCACAACCAAACATTATTATTAACTGAAGCCCATATTTTAGTCAGGTTTTCTTAGATTTTACTTAATGTGCTTTTTTTTTTTTCTGTCCCATTATCCCATCTAGAATTCCAAATTACATTTTACTTTTTTGTCATGTTTCCTTATTCATCTTGAATGTGACAATTTTCAGGCTTTTCTTGCTTTTCATACCTTGACAGTGTTGAGGGGTACTGCTTTTGGAAGGAATTTAAACCCACACACTGATTGAGGATATGATTGCCATTTGGCCATTTGCTTTTCTAAATGCATTTCGTCATTTACTTGACCTCGAATCTCGTGGTTGATTCATTGGTGGTCTTGAGTTTTTAGCCGTGCCTGTCTCCATACCCTTGCTGTGGCCCCATCGTGTACTTCTGTACCTCTTGGCTTTGTGTTTGCTCATCTGGCTTGTGCTGGCCAATGGCTTGTGGGAGAACTGACAGTGAGCCACGACTCACTGAGCCTCGGGCTTACGAGGACCCCTGTGATTTCACTGACCTTCTCTGCTTTTGTCATGGCCACGAAAAGGACATGGCTGGACTAGCTCACTGGTGTCGGGAGAAGGATGAGAGTTACAAGGGTCGGAGCTACCTTCAGCTGAGCCGGGCTTAGGTCAGCTCACTTCCAGCCAACTCAAAGATGGCTGTTATTTTTTGGCCTCTGAGCTGTGGAGACATTTGTTACGCAACAATAGTTAACTGATACATACCCTAGGGCTGAATACACTTAAGACTTAGAAACTTTTTTAAACACTTAGTTTAAAAATTTTTTTTTTCTTTGGGAACATGTAATTAAGAGGCCCACGTGCCTCATTGGGTTATTCTAGTGTCTGTCATGAGAGGACAGGTGTCTCATTGAAAATCCGAGTTGTCTCCTCTCTGAGCCAAATGGACAATGTCTTCAGCTGATTGGCAACCTGTGATCTGGGTAAAATCTAAATAGGGCCGCTTAAGAATGAGCTCATTCATTCCTTCAACAGCTAATTATTAGGTGCCTAATATGTGTGGAGACCTCTGCCCACTGCTGATTGTATAGGAGAGAGCAATAGTGGGCAAAACCTCGGCCCCCAGGGAGCTGGCCTCATGGACAGGATGTGAGTAAAAATGCAATTACAAGGGGATTGCATTTCTGAAAGGAAAGCTGTTGTGAGGGATCTGACCTGTTTGTGTTCTCAGGAAAAGCTTCCCTAAGGAAGGCTGACCTGAATTCCGAAGAGGGGAGCATTCTGTGCAGAGAACAGCTCACTTCACAGCAGCAGGAAGCGCGGAGGCTTCCTGGAGCCGCATCAAGCCCGATAGGGCTGGATATCAGGATAAGGAGGGGCCTGTGAGGCAGGAGGGGGCTGGATTATTTGGCAATGTGCCCCCTTTCCATGGTAGATACTGAAGTAGGGAAGAGAGTCCTCTCCTCACATCCTGTAGCATGCTTTTAAGCACGTCAGGCCTAGGGCACCTGGGTGGTTCCGTCGGTTAAGCGTCCAACTGCAGCTCAGGTCATGATCTCGCAGTTTGTGGGTTCGAGCCCCGTGTTGGGCTCTGTGCTGACAGCCTGGAGCCTGCTTTGGACTCTGTGTCTCCTTCTCTCTGCCCCTCCCCCACTTGCACACTGTCTCTCTCTCTCTCTCTCTCTCTCTCTCTCTCAAAAATAAATAAACATAAAACAATAATTTAAAAAAAGCATGCCAGGCCTAATACTCTCTCTCAGGCTGTAACTTGAGATTGGGCCAAGAAGACACATGCTGGTTAGGGACTCTCCCATGGAAGTTGCTGGTAGCTGAGCATTAGCTGGTGGGGTCCAGGCACTGGAATCTGGCAGCAGAGAGTGACCAGGACCAAGGTACGATGGCGTCTGTTGGGGTGTCCTACAGAGATTACCTTAACTCTGAATCAGTCTGGTTCTGTAAAAGAGGGCTTTCTAAATGAATTGCTTTTCTGATTTGGGTACTCAGATGATTTCTATTGGTAAAGCCAAGAACCCTGACAAGAGCAGATGGGTTGGTGCCAGATCATGCCATGTCTTCCAGGCCAGATTAAAAAACATGACCTTTAGCCTAAGAGAACTAGAGGCCCATAAAGAAGTTTGAGGCAAGAGAGGAGACTGTCAGATGAGAGCCAGTACTTATAGCCTGGTGTCTCCGGCTGAATTCTTCTAGCCGAAGATCCTAAGACAAGGAGCTGAGTGCAGACATCTTATTTTGGGAGGAGATCTCTGTAAGCACCAGTGGGGGGGGGGGGGAGGCAGCGATAAAAGGTGAGTTATCAGCTGGTTACTACTGTGGGAAACTGGGGTCAGTTCATCTGGGGAGCTGTGGAAATAGTATAGAACATGTCTCAGAGCTATTTATCCATCTTTCCCATCAGTCATTGACTGATGGCTGCTCTGGGGAAGGGGGTATTCACTGTCCAGAACTTCCCATCAGCCCCGAGCAAGGGCTCCAGTGATCACGGAACCAGCCCAGGTGAAGAGTTGCAGATATTGGCAGTTGGAAGTCTCAGAATCTCTGCACTTAGAAAAGGTTAAAGCTGAGGGGATGTTGAGGTAGGTGGGGGAGGGACACAGGCGTATACACTCACCCAGAAAAAACACCATCTGGTCCTTACAGCTTGCAAAGTGCAAAATACTATCCTAGGTTGAAGGCTATAGAAACAAACGACAATGGGTGCCCCGTGGAAAACTGACCAGTTGATTCAAGGAATAACAAACCCCAGTTACTTTCCTTTTGGTCCTTAGTATAACTCATTTCTGCTTTATAGGAAAGTCCAAGCTCTGCAGGACAGAGAATCTTGGCTCATCTTTATAGCTCTGTAACCTTGAGCGTGTTACTTAACCTCCCATTCCTGGAGGTTCGAACAGGATTCTAGAACCTGATTCCAGAACAGAAGACTGTGCACCAGCAGCATTTGTTTGCTTGGGCTGCCATAACGAAGTGCCACAGACTGGATGGCCTAAATAGCAGAACTTTATTTTCTCAAAGCTCTCGAGGCTAGAAGTCCAAGGCCAAGATGTTGGCGGGTGTGATTTCTTCTGAAGCCCCTCTTCTTGGCTTGTAGTTCACCATCTTCTCCTGTCTTCATGTGGTCTTCCCTCTGTGCATATCTGTGTCCTAATCTCTTCCTTTCAGAACACCAGGCATATTGGATTAAGGGCCACTCTAACCTTTAACCTTTAACCTTTAACCTCTACTACCTCTTTAAAGACCTATCTTTACATACAGTCTCTTTCAAGATACTGGGGTTCAGAGCTTCAACATATGAATTTTGAGGGGACACGGTTTATCTCACAACACCCACTAAACAGCTTACTCATCAAGACTCCCTTCAAAGTCCTTACCTCTATGTGTTCACCAACCCAAAATAAGTAATAATAAAGTGACAAATTTTGCCCAACCCCAACAAATTCTAGGTCTTGTCAGATCCACCTAAAAATCACCTAAGTCACTCCTAAAATCATTCACTATCAAGGTAGTGTTCTTCCTTACTGCAGTAAGTCTAGCAAACGTAGGCCTGCCTGATCAACAGTTTTCTCTGTTGTTCTTTGTGGAATCCACAGGATCAAATAACATGATGAATGAAGACTCTATCATAATACCTAGCATTTAGAGGTGTTCCATACCTGTTAGTTTTTTCTTATAACCCAATCTCATCGCAAGAGAAAGGATTTTCAGAGCTTAAGCAATCATTTTTATTATCTTTCTTTTATTATGCCCCATTGACAAATTAATCTCACTTCAAAAACCTTCTGTCTTGCTGTTTTATCTGAATAAATCTGTGCCTAATACAAGTCAGCAGTTTCTAAATGGTTTTCGACTCTTCCTCATCGTCTTTGGAATGTTGGAATCAATCACAGGTTAGTCAAAGGTTTTTTACAGTGTAATACAATTCCGTTGAACGTGGCAATTGCTAGGAATTTCGCAGACTCTAGCAATTGAGTGTGAATTATGGAACCAACTACTGTTATGCAAATTACGGGAACATAGAGAATAATTCCTCTCTCCCTTTAGATCAAAGCGTAGCAGTCTTTATATCGAACAGAATACTTATCACTACCTGATTTTATTAGAGCTACTTCCTGATATGTCTGCCTTTCTCCAAAGCAGAAAGCGACTGGAAGGAAAGAACTGTGTTTTATTAGCTCTATTCTTCCTTTGTAATCTAAGATAGATTTTTTTTTGCATATGCACGGACTTAAATACAAACTGATGGAATAGAATAGAATTTAGCCTTCAGCAGGGAGGGTATTGGACAGTGAGGGAGGAGGAGGACATCTGAGTGCCTCTCATATATCAGCTGCTTCACATTCTGCCTTCTATTCAATCCTTAACCACAGTCCTGTGCAGTCAGAATTGCTATTCCTTTTTCACAGACAAGGAAGCTGAAGCTTGGAGAGAATACCTTGGCCAAGGTCACAGTTTAGGTAGATGTCAGACACAAGGAAGTCCAGATCTACTATTGCTTCCTAATGGAAAGCATTAGTTTGCTTTCCCGTTGAGTGACTTGGGTAGATTACACTGAAAGCCAACCATGTATGTAAGGCAGCTAAGACATTATTAGTTTGCATAAAGGCAATAACAATGACAACAGAATAAACCAAGCAAACAGTCTCAAGAGGGAAAAAATAAATAAAAACAATCAAAAGGATTGTTGGATGCTGTAACAGTTTGCTTGTTTTAACAATGTTTTGCTTTCATGTGCTTCCCTTGGTTTTGGTCAGAGCTTTCATCCATGTAAGTTATTCCTGACTTTCTGTTTTGTTCTTCAAGGACGGTTAGGGCAGAAGGACTGTAGGCTCGCCCACATTCCTTCTGCATTCTCCTCCATGAGCTTAAAGCTGCCTCCTATAAAGTCCAGTGACTCTACCTAAAGGTCCTTCTCGAATGTTAGTGCCATGTCTAGAGAAGCCAAATGTGCTGGAGAATTAATTTTAGTGGGGGCACCCTTGACCACTACCTGTCAGGGAGTTGGTTGTAAAAACACTCTGACTCCCTCCTCATTGGGTGGGGGTAACCGTGGGGCATGTTCTATAGTCTCCCATAGATGCTCAGCAGGCCTGAGCCCCAGTTGCCCCCCGTGGTAACTGGCTGAAGAACACACACTTTACTGGCTTCAGTCCCTTTCCTGTCTCACTTCCCTACTTCCTCCTGGTGCTTCCTGAGGAACTTTCTCAGGGTACAAAGCCCTCTTAAACAAAGTGGGCTGCATAGGGAGTGGGGACATAGGAGTTCAGCCCTCCTCTGCCTCAGTGAGTGGTAACTACCGTTACGCAAAGAAAATGGTGGTCCCAGGAGGAAGAGGTGTGGGGACAGAGGGAATATCCCTGAGGTGTGTGACTGGGAGATGAATCTAGGTTTCAGAGTATGTTCTAAATAGTAATTCTTTTTTTTTTAAGTTAATTTATTGATTTTGAAAGAGAGAGAGAGACAGAGAGAGAGACAGAGAGAGAGGGAGAGAGAGAATCCCAAGCAAACTCCTCACTGTCGGTGCAGAGCTGGACGCGGGGCTCAATCCTGCACACTGTGAGATCATGACCTGAGCTGAAATCAAGAGTCGGAGGCTAAACTGACTGAGTCACCCGCGCACCCCCAAAATATGTTCTATGCATTCTATGTTATTTTGGGGAACAACAAGGACGAGAAGCCTCTGTCTCCTGGGCACACACCCCTTTCACTAGGAGTGTTCTTCCTGGAAGGGCATTGCAGTTGGATTTCTGACATATTAATGTGGGGAGTGGTGATATCAGCGAGGAAAGATACACATAGAGGCTGAATAAAGAGGACAGATGAGGCACTGAATGGACAAGGCTGAGTCCTAGAGCTTTGCCACTATGGTCCCAGCAGTATCAGCCTCACCTGGGAGCTTGTTAGAAATGCAATCTCAAAACCCACCTCCTGAATGAGAATTGGCATTTTAACAAGATCCCAGGTGATTCATACGCACATTGAATTTTGAGAAGCACTACCTTAGGAATCTAAAAAATATGAGGAAAATATGACCCTCGGGCTTTTAATTAGTTTCCCCCTCATTATATCTACGTATTCATCTGCCTACCTAAGCTCTGTCTTTTCTCTCCCAAAGTATTTTCCAGACTCTCTAGTCCTGGGGGAGTTCTTATTTTTGTCCAGTATAAATAATTTTGCGTATCCTAAACACGAAATCAAATTACTATATAAACGATTCCAGGGGCTTTCCCATGTCTTCACAGTTAATGCATTACCAGCAGTCATGTGATCTTTGGCGGAAACGTGGCCTCAACTATCAAAGGAAGACTCTGGACTTGAAGGCATCTAATGTCCATTCTGTCACATGAATGTGTGATTCTAAGTTCTCCTATTTCAGTCTGGTAGATACAGAGAAGAGTGTTTCTTTTTCTTTTTTTTTTTTTTTTTAATTTTTTTTTCAACGTTTATTTATTTTTGGGACAGAGAGAGACAGAGCATGAACGGGGGAGGGGCAGAGAGAGAGGGAGACACAGCATCGGAAACAGGCTCCAGGCTCTGAGCCATCAGCCCAGAGCCCGACGCGGGGCTCGAACTCCAGGACCGCGAGATCGCGACCTGGCTGAAGTCGGACGCTTAACCGACTGCGCCACCCAGGCGCCCCGAGAAGAGTGTTTCTAAGAAGACTTCTGTGATCGAGTAATGGCCCCAGTTTATTCATACCGCTCCGTGTGCTCACCTTTGAGTATTTCCGGCCCACAATGAGCCTGGCTGTGTGACTCGTGTTGGCCAATGGGCTACACGCGCCAAAAGCAGAGATTTAAAAAAAAATGATTCTGCTTGCCCTCCTTTTCTACATGTAGGAACCACCACCATATGAATAAACCCAGGCCATCCTGTTGGAGATGCAGGGCCCAGTCACCCTCACTTTCCTAGCCAACAGCCAGTACTGAACACCAGACATGTGAGTGAGGCCATTCCAGTGGGCTACCAGCCACGCCCCCAGCTGACTGTACCCACACGAGGGACCCCAGACCAGGCAAGCAGATCATCTGCCCAACGGAAGCCATCTCAAACTGCTGACCCAGAAAATCAGGAGCCTATAAATGCTTATTGGAAACTACTACACCCCGATGACTTATTACATAGCGAAAGCTAATTTGATATAACTTCTTTTTCTTTAAATTTCGATTGTGGGGCGCCTGGGTGGCGCCGTCGGTTAAGCCTCCGACTTCAGCCAGGTCACGATCTCGCGGTCCGTGAGTTCGAGCCCCGCGTCGGGCTCTGGGCTGCTGGCTCAGAGCCTGGAGCCTGTTTCCGATTCTGTGTCTCCCTCTCTCTCTGCTCCTCCCCCGTTCATGCTCTGTCTCTCTCTGTCCCCAAAATAAATAAACGTTGAAAAAAAAATTGAATAAATTTCGATTGCAACTTTTTACAGGTGCATAGTTTGGTAGTGACTTACAATGGTGCGATATAGGCGCCCTTGCAAAAAAAAAAAATGTCATTTTCATGATTAGATATTAGTTTCCCCCATTACAGTTGACTCTTTCGGGTTTCACTAATGACTGATTCTTGGTTGGCTATACTCTAATTGAAGAAAACAGAATGTATGTTTTTCTCACAAAGGTAGCAGCATGCTCCCTCCTCAAACACTGGCTCAGAAATGAACACCGTCCACAATGAAATAGGGCTCCCCCCCCCCACTGCCCTGTTTTCTCTCCTTTTTTTCCGATTGCAGCTGAATCGAATGATCGTGCACTGGGCCGTTCTGATTGTATGCGTGCTCTTCCAATAGGCTTCTTGTCTAAAGTAGCAGATGTCTTTCCCTCTATCTCTCTGAAGAAATGACAATAGAAGTAAACTGTGGCCCAGTAGCTTATTCAAAGCCGCTGAAAGCAGAGGCAGGCTTCAGAGAAACCCAGTAGAACTTTGACATTTGTAGGCGTCCCTGGCAGATGGTGGCTGTTGGGTGGAACGCTCCATGTAGATGAAAGACCACCAGCCACAAGTGGTCTGGGGCCATGATGTTTATAGAAAATGACAAACGTATCCATTGTTTCCCGACTTAAGTCAAAACAAAACAAACCAAAACAACTCCCACGCTGCAATCATAGCCACTTGACATTACTCAGTTCATATACAATGCAGAATGCATTGTGCTTTTGAAACAGGGGCTGGTAATGTTTTCCATCTATATGGGACCTGGGCGAATGACAAACGTGATGACAAACAAGTCAACTTCAATATCTTTTGTACCTCAAATGCCTGTTCATCGGGAGCCAGTCACATCCCTCATCTTTCACGGAAGAGCTGGCACGAAGCAAGGTACCCGCGGAACCTCTGAATGGCAGCTAACAGACGAGACCGCAAGTTTGAAGCCGGTGGGTTTTGTTTTTTTTTTTTCTTGTACCGCATTACGGATGGAAATGGGACCGAAGGGCTCTGTCCTCGGTGTTCTTTGGCGTTTGCAACTGTGCTCCTGCAGGGCGCTCATTGTGTGCAAGTAAATCAGCATGTAACCTGGATGGTGGGTCTTAAAATGCATCCAGTCTTTTAACTAAGTTTCATTCAAAGCCCAGAATGGGCACTGGAGAGGTCTAGCACATCAAAACACATCCGAATGACACATCACGTTTGAAAGGACGGTCTGTAAAATAGAATCAGGCAAACACTTTTTTTTTCTCTTCTGATTTATACCCTTCATCTCTGCTGCAGACTGTCCTCTGGCTGTTTGGTTATTATTCATCTTTCCAGCCATCTCCTAATTGCCCTTCTTACATCCAGGTCTTTCTTTTTTAAATTCATTTTCTTTGTTATTTTCCAACCTTTCATGCGTTGTTTATGGTTTGATTTTAAAAAGCTCTTCCCGTGTCTCTTTTATTTTGGGGTAGCATTTTATTATTCCTTCTATTTTGAGTTACTTCTTCTTTCTCGTATTTCAAGAAATGTCTGACAACTGAACGCAAAAAGGAATAAAGAGCAATGAGGATGCTGGAGGAAGAAGTGGGGATTATACTGAGGCGGAGAGGAACAGATGGCTGCTGCTAGGGAAAGAAAAACACCTCTGATAAATGAATATTTAGTTACTCATGTTCCGAATCCAAGTTTGCCAAGAGAGCTCTAATGGACATGGTCAGAATCAGTCGGGCAGCACAACAGGAGATTATGAGAAACTGCGTCCACTCCGGTGAGAAACATAAGAGAGACGGGTCATTTAGAAGGGAAGGAGCTTCCAAGGGCACCTGGGTGGTTCAGCGGTTAAGCGTCTGACTTTGGCTCAGGTCATGATCTCATGGTTTGTGGGTTCGAGCCCTGCGTCGGGCTCTATGCTGACAGAGCCCGGAGCCTGCTTTGGATTCTGTGTCTCCCTCTCTCTCTGCCCGTCCCTGCTCATGCTCTCTCTCTCTCTCTCTCTCTCTCTCAAGAATAAATAAACATTTAAAAAATTCAAAAAAATAAAAAAAAAAATAAAAGAAGGGAAGGAGCTTCTGGATAACCCAGAGGAATACTGGATCTCTATCTGCAGAGTCCACACGGATGTTCCAGGGAGGAAAGTTTTCTGGGGTGAAAACTATCAATGTATAAACACAGAAGTCTGGAAATACTAGAATTGATTTTTTTTTAAGTTTTTAAATTTATTTTGAGAGAGAGAGACAGCATGAGCAGAGAGGGGGCAGAGGGAGATAGAGAAAGAGAAAATCCCAAGCAGGCTCTGCACTGTCAGCACAGAGTCCAATGCGGGGCTCAAACTCACGAACTATGAGACCATGACCTGAGGTGAAACCAAGAGTCAGATGCTTAATGGACTGAGCCACCCAGGTGCCCTAATACTAGAATTAATTTTAATTACTTTTGCCTGTTGGTCCGGGAATGTAATGTTGGCCAAGAGTGGCCCTGCTTGGAGCCTGAGAATTACTTATGGAACAGAAACTGTCCTCCTGTGTTCAGTTCTTAGAACCTTGCTCTCACATCACAATATCACACACCACAATCACTACATCGCACATCACAATATGGGAAATATGGAGGCGGAGGAGACAGGGAGCCATTGTTTCTGGTAGTGATCGCTCAAGTTGAGGCCAATTTGGAATCGTAACTCTCTTGTACTGAGGCAGGGTTTCCGTATCTATCTTGAATCCTGGGAAAGGATGATAAATTGCCAGCTCTCCAGATTCTCTTAGCATCAGATCCTGTCGTGGGATTCGAGAATAAGTAGTTTCCCTTGGAGGTGATCTCAGAAAGCTCTAGTAGGGCAATAAGGAAAGGAGACAGGAGGGAAGGAAACCAGTAGAGGATATGTTTTCAAGCCTGTTACCTGGAGAAAAGTGTACAGGCCCTTGCTGAAGTACTATTGTACCTAGACATTCACTTGTAAAGAGATTGAAACAGAGGCGGATACACATAGACATAGCTACAAACACAGATGTGTATGCATGTGTATATGTGTACACACACACACACACACACGCCATATAATTTTAAAACACTTGAATTGCTCCGCATGCCTGGTGCTCTTTCTCTTACATTGGTCTACCTTCAGGTCAGTGACAACACAAATGGAAGCAAGAATGGAAACGTGTGACAGCAGCAAAAGAGGGGCAGTCCTATGGAAATGGCAGCTCATATTTATTGTGCAAGGATGGCTTGTCCACACACGGTGCTGGGTGTTTTGGGTGCATTAGCAATCCCGTGGGGTCAGAGCTGCTGTGATTCCCATCTGACTACTGAGGGATGAGCCATAAAGAGGGTGAGGTTTAGGAGTGGAACGTAGGCAGCCTGACTTCAGAGGCTGCGTTCTTAACCTCCCAAGCTCCAAGGACGGAGCCTAAGAGGCAGTAGCTGTACCGTCAGCAGTAATGATGGAGTTGCTAACCGAACACAGATGCCCGTGGTGGCTAATCTTTAAAGCTGGGAAATGGACGTGGCTTTTAGGTTCAGGGAATCCCACGATGCCTTGCCCCCAGGCATGCTTGGCCATGGATTCACCACCACGGGGTGGAGACTGGATGTGAGATGGACCCAGGGGAGAGGGAGGCTGTCAGGGAGAGCTCAAGGGCAGATATCACAAGCCTGATGTGTGAGTGCCTCCCGCTGAAGGACGGGAACTTGCTTCCCCGAGAGGGATCTGCCTGGGCGGGAGTCGCCTAGCTCAGACAAAGATCACCGATCAACAAAGGTCCCAGTTCACTTCAGTACATAACTTTGCTAAGACCACCACCGGTTGTGCTTTTCTGGATTCTGAAAAAGCCCATTTTCACATTCCTTTTTTTTTTTCCTTCTTGTCTATTCAACTCTATTCTCCAGCCTCTCCCACTCCATCCCAACCAACACATTCATAGACACACACCACTGCCATCACCACCACCACCATGCGCATATCGAGACCGCAGTAGTTCTGTCAAGTTTATGTCAGGAATTACTCCTTGGAGGGCTTCCAGAACTCACAGGGCATCTGCCCCTTGGGTATCAGACGGGCATTCCTGACGGGAGGATAATACAGACTTTTCAAGGTGACTCCAAGAAGAAAGTGGTTTCATTTCTTATTTCTCTGGCTTATTTTAGAAAGGAATTAAGAAGATCTGACAGCATTTAATACCGCTTGTTGTAAGGAAGTCCTTCAAATGCCTACCCTAAACCGCTATTGCTGCAATTTAACAATGAGCACATCACCAGAGGACAAAATGCCAACACAAAAGAAGGTTAGGCATAAAAACCATGAGGGAGTCACAGATTAGCATATGTTTAGAAGCATCTGATAATGTTAGTAGCAAAGGTAACATGTGAAAATTTAGTTTTGGAGATCGGTGACTGGCAGAGGCTGGAGAATTGGAAAGGACACACACACACACACGCACATACACACACACACACACATATATACACACATATATTTGTAATTTTACATCTTTGCTTAATATTTATTTATTTATTTTGAGAGAGGGAGAATACACACTCATGAGCGGAGGAGTGGCATGGAGAGAAGGGGAGAGAGAATCCCAAGCAGGCTCTGTGCTACCAGAACAGAGACCAACACAGGGCTCAAACTCCCAAACCGTGAGATCATGACCTGCGCTGAAACCAAGAGAAGGACTGTTAACCAACTGAGCCCCCCAGGCGCCCCTACATATTTTTTAATCTGTAGGATAAATCAGTATCGTCCACTAGAGATATTATTTTTAAAATCATTCAAAAGCAACAACCAGCATCTCTGGATTCGTCTGGTTTAAAGCATGATAAATGTCGAAGGACTAAACCCATCTTTACAGACAAGTCAGAAACCATCCTGTGCCCACTGCACAGAGACCTTCTCCACCTTGGTCACACCTGAGGCAGTAGTAACCGTAAATTATTCAGAGGGCAATTCGGGCAGCACCCTTTTAGTCCAGAACCACCAAACGGACACAGTTTTTACATGAATAGTAAACACTGCCTGGAACTGAAATATTTTAGTTCCTGTGTGTTTGGAAAACTCTCCCCAGCTTGGTTCATTTGCATTTCTGCTCTGTGCTTGAATCTAGATGTCCCAGCAATGTTTTGAGCCCAGCTCTGGTTTTCCTTTGATATTGCAAAGTCAGTGGTGGATAAAATACAAAATAAAAAGCTCCATAGGAAGGAAATCAAAACTGATTTGAAATTCTGGAAGTTGCTAAACAGTAGGTCCACGTATCCAGTGAGGTGCTATTTCAAAACACAGTTTAAACAAAGGGCTCAGTTTTAGGTGGCAGTCACATTTGTTTGGCAACATCTGTTACTACTTGGAGTAATTTAGCCTCTTTGGGGTGGGGGTGGAGGTTCAGGTCTATTTACTGCTGGAGAGAAGCACTTAGTCTTTGATAGAAACAAAAGTGAGTCATTAGTCACTGCTATGTTGGCTGAAAAATGGAGTTTTCAGAGTTTACCTTGTGCATGTGAACTATTCATTTACAATCAGGTACACATGATTTGTGTCTCATTTATCTATTAGGAAATGGTCTGCAAATGGGTTTGGGCTTGGATTTCTCAAAAGGCTGATGGAACAAACAGTCACCCTTTTATCTCCCAGTCTGTCAGCATCAATGTTAATGCCGGCCTGCCATTAGCAATGGTTGACTTGCAGACAGAAACCTTCTAAATTATGGTCCTTTGTTGGGTGAATCCCCTAGCAATGACCCAGAAAGCAAGTATGGAGGGCCCTCCCCTCCCCAGGATGCAAACATGTTGGAAATGAGGTTGGCGAGCGGCAGGGACAGCGGCTCCTGTTGGCCTGGCTTGACAGTCCCTCTCTCTTTCCCCACGAAGAAGCCACACTGTAAGGTCTAATGCCAGTTATTCCTTGCTGGGCTTTAGTGCTGCCAGTGTTCTCCTTGGAAACAGCAATACAGATGCTTTGGGGATCCCCTCTGGTGATGGAGGTCAGGAGACTGTTTTGTAAAATCTGAGGAATAGCGGGAGAACTCTTGGAGCTGTTCTGTCAGTCACTGGCCACATCGCATGTGGCTTTGGGGCCCTTGAAGTGTGGCCGGCGCAAACTGAAATGTGCTCCGAGTGTGACGTGCACGCTGGATTTTGAAGACTGAAGATGAAAATAAGAACGTGAACATCTCACGAACACATGGTGGGATATGGATTACATTTTGAAATGATAACATTGTGTTATACTGGGTTAAGCGGAATGTATTATTCAAATCACATTTTACCTGTTTGTCTTACTTTTTAAAAATTTTAAGTTTTATTTATTTATTTTGAGATAGAGAGAGAGAGAGACCAAGCACGAGTGGGATGGGGCAGAGAGAGAGGGAAGGGGATTTCCAAGCAGGCTCCACACGGACACAGTGCAGAGCCTGATGCGGGGTTTGAACTCATGAACCATGACATCGTGACCTGAGCCAAATCAAGTCGGGTGCTTGACTGACTGAGCCACCCAGGTATCCTTTGTCTTACTTTTTTTAAATGTGCCTACTAGAAAATTGAAAGTCGTCTACATGGCACCCTTTATTTTGGGGGGCTCATTTTATTTTATTTTAAAATGCTTTTAATGTTTATTTATTTTTAAGAGAGAAAGAGAAAGCAGGAGAGGGGCAGAGAGGGAGACACAGAATCCGAAGCAGACTCCAGGCTCTGCGCTGTCAGTACGGAGCCTGATGCAGGGCTCGAACCCATGAACCATGAGATCATGACCTGAGCGGAAGTTGGACACTTAACTGACTGAGCCACCCAGGTGCTCCTTGGGGGGCTCGTTTCATATTTCTAGTGGACACTGTTGGTCTTGATGTCCTTCACAGAGGAAGACACTGACTAGGGTAAGTGACCCAAATTCTCCTTTGGGGAAATAAACTCTGGAAGAAGGAGGAAAAAGACGAGTTTGGGACATGGAAATCTAACAGCTTTAACGTTCTGAGTTTATGTGCTGCATTCCCTGGTTTAAAGACAATTCTCTGTGGCAGATTTGGTGGTTGCAGCTAGACATTATGGGTGACACTCTACTTTAGCCCATGGCTCCCTCATGGCCACACCTGTCCTCTTAGAGTTTTGAAAAAAACAAAAACAAAAAACTGTGCAAAGAAGGGTGGACATTTTCCTAACCAGGGGTCAGGTCAGGCAATGTTTTCCTGC
Organism: Herpailurus yagouaroundi; assembly: GCF_014898765.1. NCBI lineage: Eukaryota > Metazoa > Chordata > Mammalia > Carnivora > Felidae > Herpailurus > Herpailurus yagouaroundi. Next base: position 29,296,477 of record NW_024412427.1, on the reverse strand, counting down.
CCTGTTAGTGCCCAAGTTTTCTCTTTGTCTTTGTGACAATTGCTTGAGCGCTCACTCTGTGCTTCATTTTCTCATGTGCTAAAAATGTAACTATTTGGCCTGTTGACTTCATAGGACTGATACCTGAATCAAGCAAGTTCATGGGTTTGGAAGTATTTTGAAAAGTAGTAAATGGTTCTTAAGGAGCGGGTCACCACTGGGTCTTGAAAGAAAAGAGTGACAGTCAAGAAAGGAACGGATTTACTTCTGGAGAAACCACAAGACATCAGAAGTCCCTCGTTTTCCTGCCTCTGAGGTTGTTGTTGTTTTATGATTGCTCCCACACTGGGGTCAGAATCTGTGCCTGGCAGGAGAACTGTGCCAGATGGGAGAGTTTTGAAGTCCATGAAATCTAGTCTCCAAACCTGAAGAAGGAAACTCTGCCTTTCGACGTCATCTGCTTTGTGAAGAACTTTGATGAAGTGATGTATTTGCAGCCAGGATAGATAATTCTCAAAACTAAAGGTTGCAGAGTAAAGCAGTCAGGCTCCATAACTTGAGTGAAATATCATTTATTTATCTATCTGAGTCCTTCTGTTTAGTGAGGGCTGCTGTGAGCACATACTGAACAAGGAACAGAGAGAAATGCTTTCCTACAGATCTTTTGAGCAAGCTGGTTCTAATGGTATTTGGAGTATATGTCAATTACAGCAGCAGGGAAAGAGAAAGAGAATTATTCTCTAGAGATATTGCTAAGTCTATAAAATCAGGTTTGGAGTCATGGTTTTACGTCTTGTAAAACTCTCAGTCTCCTATTTCATTCCAGTCTAGATTCCTTGCGGGGTCATCTAGGGGGGGTCATGTTTCCGGAAAAGAGACTCTCCTGGGGTCAGAAGATGTGTGTTTTTGTCCCAGCCCTGATCTATCCTTTATAAACCACACAATGAAGGCACATCCATCACTGTCAACGTGTACTTTAATGGCCCAAGACACCTCCTAAAAGCCGAGAACTTCTTCATATTTCCCCACAATGAAATGATAAATCACCCACTTTTGGATTCAATCATCTACTTTCTGGGTCACCTTGGAAGACCAGCAGCTTACAACATCAGTTAAATGATGATGACACCACCTGGCCCTTCATTGCTCCTGTTAGGATAACAGTCAGGTTAAATATGTTTGAGCCCTTTAAGAAATATATACAAAGGAAATATTCACGTAACATCGATCAGGAATTACCAGGAAATAAATTATTCTACTTAAAAGAATTTTCTAGGAACTGAAACTTACCTATTTAGCACCAAATGGACTTAAAAAGTAGGTGTTTTCCATGGAAATCTTTCCAAAATCCACTAAAAATGTGGAGTAGAAATGAGCCTTTTTTTTTTCTTAAAAGCGGAATGTGTTCATTAAGGGGCTCAATTAATACTCATTGATATAATTGGAGTTTCTCAGAGTAGATTTGCCCTGAAGTTAATGGTCTTACACTACTCTGGTTGTTGAATCTTTCTGATGGCTTTTCATTGTTAGCACTTCTATTTCTGATGAAGACTTCATTGATTTGTTCATTTTCTTCACAAATGTATTCTGATGGCCTACTTGGTCCAGGGTCCCATGTGACCAACTGGGTATGTGTAGATGAATGACGCCCAGTCCATGATCTCAAAGACATTTCTGTGCACTGAGGGGACAGACTGACTTCGAGAATTACGTCTGCACAGAAAATGTAGTTTGTGTGGACTGGCGACATTTATTTTGGCATTTTAGAGGCTAGGTAAGATGAACAAGATAAGTTCTCAACCAGTGTAGCTATTATCATATTATTATTTTTGGTAGCCCTTCAATTAAAACAATTTTTTTTTAAGATTTAATTTTTAATTAATCTCTACACCCAACGTGGAGCTCAAACTCACAACCCTGAGATCAAGAGTTGAATGCTCCACTGACTGAGCCTTCCAGGCACCCCATTCTCGGGAGCTCTTTTAAATGGTTGGCGATATTAGATGATAAAATTTCTGCATGAAAGAAATATTATCACACTTGTTGATTATCATCAACATTTTCTACCTTGTGATAGCAAATGAGCTTCCAGACCCTGTGTCTCCGGGGACATGGTCAAACTTTAGTATGTCTGCTTTCTCATTTCTCAGCCTGTTAGGTCAAGTCTTTAAATCAAGAGTGTCTTTAATCAAGCAGACAGCATGGTGGATGGAAGGAGTCCTGGATGGAAATTAGGAGACCTACTTTTGGCCTTCAGCTCTTCTATTAACTCTTTGGAACTCAGTAAGAATGAGAAGATAACATTTGAATCTGCTAAATCTCTTTTAGCTCAGCAATTATGTAATAACTACCAGTAAGGCTTTTATTTCCTCCTTGCTACCCTAGTACTAACTTATTTTAAGGTCCTAAGAAAAGAAACTCTCCCTGCATTGACTCACTTCTCTTCTGGTCATGGATGAAGCAGCAGAAGAGAGGTTGCAAGTCCTTCCTGACCTGTCTCTCACCAGTCTCTTCAGTTTTATGACAGACCATGCAAAAATGGCCACAATACTCACTTCTCCCACATGCTTCACTCACTCACTCCCTTTGTGATGCAGTTTTTGGGGGTCTTTTCATCAAGAAGAAACAAAGTCTCTTTCTCCTCCTGTTGAATCTGGACTGGCCTTATGACTTGCTTTGATATTTGTTCTGTGATAGAACTTGGCAAGAATGATGGTGTGTCAGTTCTTAGGTTAGACCTCAAGAGACATGGTTGCCTCTGCTCTCCCTGGGGCCCTACTCGGTCACCAAGCTGGACCAACCTACTGGAAGATGAGAGACCACAAAGAGCAGAGATGAGTAACTCAAACGTTTCAACCAAGGCTCCAGACATGTTAGGGGGCCTCGGCAAGATCAACAAAATTGCCTACATGACCCAAGTTGTCCACGGATATATGGGGGAGTCACCTAGCTGAGTTCAGCCTAAATTATTGTTAGCTAAATAGATCATTATTGTTTTAAGCCGTTAAGTTTTGGGATGGTTTGTTATGCAGCAATAGCTACCTGATACACACACAAAACTCCTTACATTGTAGCCACCCTGGCCATCATTCCGTTCCTCAAACACACTGAATTTGTTTTCTCCTCAGGATTTTGCACTTCTGCCTGGAATGTTCTTCTTCAGATCTTTGCATGTTTGGCCCTTTTGTGTGTGTGAGAGTCAGGTGTCATCTTATTATTTTTTTTTTTTAATTTTTTTTTTCAACGTTTATTTATTTTTGGGACAGAGAGAGACAGAGCATGAACGGGGGAGGAGCAGAGAGAGAGGGAGACACAGAATCGGAAACAGGCTCCAGGCTCTGAGCCATCAGCCCAGAGCCCGACGCGGGGCTCGAACTCACAGACCGCGAGATCGTGACCTGGCTGAAGTCGGACGCTTAACCGACTGCGCCACCCAGGCACCCCTCAGGTGTCATCTTAAATGTCACCTCTTTGGAGATGCCTTTCCTGACCATCATAACCTAGTTACCATAATTCCGTCCTAATTGTACCACCTGCGTATCTCCTATCTCATTGCCCTGCTTTAGTACTCTGCACCATATTGACTATTTCTTGATATTTTCTTTGTTATTTATTGCGTTCTTGGTTATTCTCGATCTTACCTAAGTAGAACGCAAACGCCACAAAATGAGGGAGTCTGCTCTATCCCCAAAGCCTAGAAAACTCCTGGTCGCTGGTAGGGCACACAATTAAGGCATGGGGAAGGAGTAGAAGACATTCTTCCGTTTGCTGCAATTTGACAGAAGCAGCATATAAAAGGTAGGGAGTTGTATCCACCTGCATTCACAGAGTTCTTTTCCCATCTACGTCTGGCTGTTCCTGACATTGCCAGCATCACCTTTTAGCCACACCAGGCTGTGTGTCATATCCATATTCCATTCCAGGTAATGGCTTATTACCTGTGGTCATGCTGTTCACTTCAGAATGGCCTTTGGCACACTCCCATTCATCTCCCAAGGCTTTCAGTGAAATTTTCATCTCCTCCCTCTATTCACCTCTGGTCACCAAGGAGAATTAATTATGCCTTTATCTATGTTTTCAGAGCTCACAACAAATGTTTCTATGATAATTTCCTCCATTAGCCAGAAAATGCACTGATGTTGGAAACTATTACTTATCCAACTTTATACTCTCAAACACAACGAAGACTCTCCAAAAGTATTTGCCAAATTAAATAAGGCACAACTTGTGAAATAACTCGGCATGGTAGAGGGAATCATAATCTTTTATTTTTTTTTTAAAAAAATTTTTTTTAACGTTTATTTATTTTTGAGACAGAGAGAGACGGAGCATGAACGGGGGAGGGTCAGAGAGAGGGAGACACAGAATCGGAAACAGGCTCCGGGCTCTGAGCTGTCAGCACAGGGGCCCGATGCGGGGCTCGAACTCACGGACCGCGAGATCGTGACCTGAGCCGAAGTCAGCGCTCAACCGACTGAGCCACCCAGGCGCCCCAGAGGGAATCATAATCTTACAAGGTCACGCGGCTGACGCTCTTGTTCCTGGCATTGACCTCGCTAGGTAAAAACACTTTTTAAAAAATTAACATCTCCTACCACCCTTACTGGAATGAATGAATGAGCCAGCCACCCTCTGGAGGACTTTTCCTCCCAAATTACCTACCTAGACGAGTCATGCATGCCATTTGGATTTACAAAGCTCTTTCTAAGTATCAACAGAGTTTTGAGAGAGACTCTTCTCTAAGGGGTCCGAAGGGTTGTGATTAGGGGGGACAGCAGTTTCTTCAGGAAAGATATGAAGGCTGAAAGAGTCTGAAGGCCGCTCATCTCATATCACTCTGAACTCTTTACATAGGACATAAAAAAAGATTTCTGGATGCGCCGAAAGTGTTTCTGTTCGTGAACCCAGCGGTCGCACCAGGCCTTGCACGGATGGAGTGCTAATGAGAAATGGTGGGGCTGGGGTGGGGATACTGTTCCCAGGCAATATGCATTTAAACTTAGAGAAAAGCAGTTTCATTTTCAAAATCCAGTGTCCTAGAGATGTCCTAAGTCATCACCTGCCCGGGGCCATCTGTTTGAGGATTCAATGGTTCTCTTTGGGAAGCTTCAGCCTTTTAAGGCAGTCGGTGTGCCGCCTCCCTCGCCAAAGGGCTTATTTTAATTCATTAATTAATTTTGGCATACTTCACTCATTCGGGGTCAATGCCAGCTTGAAAACAAATCATCCACTTGACCTAAATGATTTATCTGCAAACCAAGAACCAGCTGTGGAACTAAGGAAATTCACATAAACTGCACAACTTACACTGTCGATGCATTTTAGCAAAAGGGAGATAAGACTGTACCCTTCACCTTTATGTCCATATAATTGTGTTTTAGGAAGCTGTATAAAAACAGTTCATTCTAATAAATCCCATGTTCAGTACCAAGACATTCTTCATGCAAATTCTGTCTCATTTTGGGAGCAACCCTTTTGCAGAAAAATGTCCAGCTAAGAAAATACGGCGGCACTCGCAAGCAAATGCCTACCGGTAATGAAATGCGTCATGTTCAACTTTATTACGATAATAATTTTTAATGTTTGTGTATGGCACACTGACATGGCTGAACTTGTAACGGTTTGATTCATTACCCACGGAGTAACTTGATACACCGTTTTTTTTCTATTATTTATTTCACAAAGATTTAATGAGTGCCTGCTATTATAGATGCCCAAATGCTGTGAATGTCAAGAATAAATAAGGTAAATGAGATAGCTTTCTATGTTTGCTGTATGGTTAAGCTTTCTTGTCCGAAGGCACATTTAATAGGCTACACGCTTTATGTTTTTCTTATTAGGTCCTCATAATGACCCTTTGAGGGATATAGCACTCTACCCATTTTAAAGATGAGAATACAGAGTCTGAAAGGAGGCAGGTGACTAGTTTAAATCACGAGGCAAACCAGTGGCAGAGCTGGGATTTGAAGCAAGAAGAAAATTTTATGAGGCCTGGCAGGGAAGTAAAGGATAGAAAGAGCAAGACTGACCGACAGCAACTAAGCAATCTGGAAAAGCTGTTGGTAAATTGAAACATGCTCAGGGGGACTGATAAAAAACAATAGTCAGACATTGACATGGGCTGGTGAGGGGGTTGTGGGGTGGATCCTGGGTCATGACATTCCAGGATTAAAGACAATTTAGTAGCAGCTCTTTTGAAGTGAGCAGGGAGACGTACTGCAGGCCAACAAGAAAATTCTTATTTTGCCCAAGGCCCGGGGTTGCCTGAGGTTCTGGGTTAGTTGGGATAGCTTACAGAGAAAAGTCTGACAAATGTGGGATTTTTTTTGCTTTGTGTATATCCCACACCCGGAAATTTCTGGGTTCACACACGTTGACTTAATGTGAAGGTCAAGGCTGAAGTACTGAGAGGAAAACATCTATATATGTTCTTAGTTTTGATCTCTTGGATCCTGGTTGTTGGCAAATGTAGAGATCTTTCAGTTTGGGTATCTTACAGCTTCACCATAAGCGTGTGTGTGTGTGTGTGTGTGTGTGTGTGCGCGCATTTTTTTCCAGCACCAAAAGGCATATAGAACACCAAATAACCACCGTCTTTCAAATTCCTTAACTGAAATTAAAATAATCAAGACACTCCTTTGGAAGCAATTCGCAACTTGCTGGTAAGCAATAGGAGGGTGATAAATAACCAAGTATATATTGTTTATAACCTTGGTATTTTATAAGGTCATAAAGAGAATTGGGCTATAACGTGAAATGAAAGGGCCACTTTTGCTTTGCAATATTTTAGGTTTTATGACAGTGTTTATACTGACTGTCCAAATAAAAGGTGACCTCAAAGATAAGGCGATGCCCCATTTTCCCAAGAAGAATATGCAAAAAATGTCTCACGGGCAATGTAAATATGAAAGCTTCTTGGGAAATGGATGGACCGGGCCAGTGCCTCCTTGTGGTAATTATTTGTTGCCTCACATTGAAAATGACATCTGTGGAGTGTTGATTTAAAACCACTGCTTTTTCAGACCCTATTTTATCCAAAGTCTTTCCAGGTGCCTTGGACATCAGGGCCCTCCTCCTGCTGGAAGCTGCTTTATGAGTCATCACACAGTTGTCAAAACAGGGCTTCTAACATTTTACCTCGTGTTGTGATTTATCTGCGGCAGGACACTTATTTTTAATCCATATCCGATGCCAGTGCTACAATTTCCCTCCTAAGTTCCAAGTTCCTATTCATGTAACATCAAACAGCTCTCTTCTTCATTGATCCTGCAGGTCACACTCTCCAGTGATCCTGTCTTGCTTTTTAAAAGTGATTTGAAAAGGCTTGTTTACAATGACACCCCACCCTGAAGCCCAGGGCCATATCCCGGGCGATGGTGACTACAGTCTGGTGACTCTGATCACCTTTGTGAAGTTTCTCTGCGTCTTGCGTTCTTTCGCTTCATCAGGTCGCTTCTATGAGCATCCAAAATTAGCATCATTTAAGGTTGTTTAAGGCAAGTTATGTCTCTCCCCCCCAAAAATGTATTTTTCAAATAAAATAAATGTGAGAGCACCTAATATTCTAAGAGGCTTTGTGAGGACTTCACCTTAAGGCAACACACTCACTTTTGAGGGTCATTTTGGTAAAGCCTCAACTCATATCAGAACACAGTCAATATTTTATGAGTTCAACTGAACAGTATTATTGAAAATCCTTCTCAGTATTAATCAAAAAAGCATGAAAATGAGGAAATGAGAAAAACGAAAAGTATTTTCATTGTAATAATTGAAACATAAATAAAGCTCACATTTCCCTTGACCATGCCTGTACCTCTTAGGCGTCCAGACATCAAAATCTCACCCTCTTCAACTCATTGGAAATGACCAAAAAAGATGTAAAAAGAGAAAGCTGCACGCGGGCTGTAAACCAGGGGGTGTGCCAGGAACTGCCTGGCATTTCTTGGAGATTCAGTGGGGAGGGGCTGGGCGGCGATGTGCGGAGAGGACTCAGCCAACCAGCCTCTGGGAGATGCGTTTTCATCCCGTCAAATGGCCCTGGGTGGAAGGTGCCCAGAGCAGTGCAGACTCCAGGCTCCAGTGGGCACAGATGGCTCTACCAGGGACACAGGGCTGTGGACTTGTAAAGAGGGCAGCTGTCACCGGCCAGCCCTGGAGATCCTGCTGGGGCTAATTCGTGCCTGCTCAGTGAAGGGGCAGGAGGCAGGCTGAAAGACCATCCTTCAGGCTAGGGCGCCTTCCCCTGGGTCTCTGAACAGATGGGATCAAACCGGAGTTGAATCTCAGCTTTTCACTCCTTCTTTCCCCGGGGCCTGAAGTATGTGGCCAGCCGGCTGTCGGGGAGCCAGCTCATGTGACAAATGAGAGTAAACACACACCTGCTTCCTTCAGGAGGAAAAGAGACACCCTAAACCTGACGAAGCCTGGGTCATCCATCCCGGAGAGTTAGAACTGGAGCCTTCCCCCCAAATAGATCTATAGGGTGGGATAGGAGAAAGAATGAATGTCTTTCTAATTCCCAGCCAGATTCATGAAAGCACAGCTGAGAGTCCGTGAGAAGAAGGCGCTTTGATAGCACTAAAGATTGCCTAAGAGCAGAAACAGGATTATTAAATCCAAAACTGTCACGCCGGAATAATGACAGATAAGGTAGAAAATCGGATTAGTGAGGAAAAAGCCAAATTTGGGAAATTCTTCCAGAACTCGGAGGGAACAATGAAGGTATAACAATGATGGAAGACGGGAGAAATGGAATCAGGGATCAGAGATATCCAGGGTTAATTTGGACATGTGATAAAATTCCAATAAAAAGTCCCAAGGGATATTTTGGGGACTGGGTAAAAATTACCCCAGCATCCTTCTGAGAAGACTAACTAGACAAGGAAAGTTAAAAGGATGATCGTTACAGGCAGTTGTGATGAAGGAAGTTGGGCAGGCATGAAGACATACCATACGGCCACATGATGCAAACAGAGAGGAAAACAGAGTGGATGAAGCGGAACAGAACCCCAGAAACTGACCCTTGTGTTTAGCACACAATAAGGTGGTTTTGCAAATTAAAGGGGGAAAGGATGGATTGTGTTTTAAGCCATACTGTGAGAATCATGCAACTATTTGATGGTATTTTATAACAGACACCAAAATAGATCCTGTTGTGTTAAAAATTATTGCGTGGAGAGATATAATCCAAGACAACCAGGAAAATGGCTGGTGAAAAGGCTGGAGAAAGGCTTTCTGGCAAAAAAAAAAAAAAAAAAAAAAAAAAAAAAAAAAAAAAA
>NW_024412427.1:29129196-29287120 GCF_014898765.1 Herpailurus yagouaroundi | reverse complement strand
GTGAGTTCGAGCCCCGCGTCGGGCTCTGGGCTGATGGCTCGGAGCCTGGAGCCTGTTTCCGATTCTGTGTCTCCCTCTCTCTCTGCCCCTCCCCCGTTCATGCTCTGTCTCTCTCTGTCCCAAAAATAAATAAATGTTGAAAAAAAAAATTTAAAAAAATAAAAAAAAAAAAATGAGAATTTAGGGGCACCTGACTCAGTTGCTTAAGATCCAACAGTTGGTTTTGGTTCAGGTCATGATCTCACCGTTGGTGGGTTCGGGCCCCATGTTGGGCTCCGTGCTGACAGAGTAGATCCTGCTTGGGATTCTCTATCACTCCCTTTCCCTCTGCCTTGCCTCTGTTCACCCATACCCTCTCTCTCAAAATAAATAAAACATAAGAAATCTGAAATGTGATTAGGGCGTCAACGATATCTTAAACATCATTAACTTAAAACAACCGTAACAGCAATAGAAGCACAAGTGCACACACAGCGTCCCGATCTCAACACTACTGGGATTTAGGAGTTGGATAGTTCTTTGTTGTGGGCTCTGTCCTGTGCACTGAGAATGTTGAGCAGCATCCCTGACCTCTATCCACCACCTCCCCACCAGCTGTGGTGATCCTATCTCCAGGCATTGCCAAGTGTCTTCTGGGGCCTCAAATCTTCCCTCCCCGCACCCCCCCCCCACCTTCGCCCGTGAAAACCATTGTTCTAAAGCTAAACTAGAACATGTAAGCTATGGGGGGGCGGGGGAGGCTAAGTCTGGAATCCCCACTTATGTCAATTGAAATAGGAAAGCAGCCAAATGGAGAGCAAGTAAGAGCGTGTTGAAATCTAGTGTCTCCCTCAGAGATCATTTCATAAATACTATTGGCTAGTTAACATTTTATAATTAGAGAAAAATGGATTCATATATGTTTCACTTCTTATTGTAATCATGAGGAGAATAAAGATGGGTTATAGCTCTCAGAGCAGAAAAGGAAGGAAAGAACAGTAAAAAGATAATCCGTAAAGGACAGAAAAAAGGAACTAGCCTCGAGTCCCACGAACAAATATATTAATTTTCGGGCACCTGGGTGGCTAAGTCGGGTTAAGCATCCGACTCTTGATTTCCGCTTAGGTCATGATCTCACTGTTTGTGGGTTCAAGCCCTGCATCGGGCCCTACGCTGCCAGTGTGCAGCCTGCCTGGGATTCTCTTTCTCCCTCTCTCTGCCCCCACCCCCCAAATAAATAAACTTAAAAAGTTTTAAAAAATAACAAATATGTTCCTTTTGACAATAAATAAAAATACCTTAGAGCACCACACTAAAAGAAAATTACTTTTAGTTGAGATCAAAAGTCCAAATTCAACTGTATGCTATTTTTAAAAATTACCTAAAGGGGTGCCTGGGTGGCTCAGTTGGTTAAGCATCTGACTTCTGCTCAGGTCATGCTCTCACAGTTTGTGAGTTCGGGCCCTGCATCGGCCTCTATGCTGACAACTCAGAGTCTGAAGCCTGCTTCAGATTCTGTGTCTTCCTCTCTCTCTGTCCTTCCCCTGTTCACACTCTGTCTCTCTTTCTCGCTCAAAAAGAAACATTAAAAAAAAATTTTTTTTAATTACCTAAAAAAGTAATTGTTCCAAGAAGGCAAAAAATAAAGGGATTAGCAAAGCTAAATCAGGTTCATGTACTAACGGGAGAGTAAGAGTGGCAATATTAATTGGACAAAGTAGACCTGAAGACAAAGAACATTGAATGATTATGACTTTTTATTGATAAGAAACTATGTTTACAGTAAGGACATAACAATGATGACTCTGAACCAAATACTATCACATCAAAACACATAACCCACACTTGCCATTTGCCATGTGCTATAGACTGAATATTTATATCTCCCCAGCCCTCAAACTCATATGCTGAGATCCTAACCCTCAATGTGGTAGTTATTTGGGAGTGGAGCCTTTGAGAAGTGCTTGGTTCAGAAGCATGTCGCTCAGGAATGGGATTAGCACCCTTATGAAAGGGATCCCATAGATTCCTCGTCCCTTCTGCAAATAAGGACACAGGGAGAAGGCCATCTGCGAATGAAGAAGCAGGTCCTCGACAGAATCTGAATCTGCGGGCACCTTGATCTTGGATTTCCCAGCCTTCCGAGCTGAGAGTAATAAACGCCTGTCATTTAAGCCACCCACTGTGTGGCATTTTTGTGACAGCAGCCTGGGCAGTCTCCAGGGAGCCACCAGCCTGAAAAAGAAGACACATGGGAAAGACCCTAACTCAACCTGCAGCCTGGAGCACGCCGACCAGCCAGTGCTGCTTCAGACCATGGTGCCAATGAACCTGGCCCCACTATGCTAAATCCATTTCCAAATAGCCAGATGATGCTCCGATGTTGAATAGTCTCTTTCTGTCCTCCCTGCCCGAGAAACTCAACCGCAGCACAGGGACACTCACCATTCCTAATTCTCTAGTGTAAACAGTCCTTTTTTGACTTTGAACCTGGCTGTCCTCATCGTGTACAACACCCAGCATGTACTTTGCAACACCTGTTCACTAAATTTTCTGCTCAAACACCAACACTTGTAATTAATGTAGTGTATGCAATTATAATTCAATTCAAATGTCATGAAAACATTAATCCTGTAAAACACCCTTAAAAACAAATATAAAACACAAAGGGTCCACTTTGAATATCATTTAAGTGTAGCTCACTCTCTAGATAATATTGCTTCCTTATCTACAGTGAAACATGACATTTTATGTTCATGTAGCATCTTTGGGCCAACAGAGGAAACCTTTCTGAGTGTTATCACTAGGAGATGTCACCAATGGGCCTGCTGTTCACCTTTTATAGTACAAGTAAATTCATCAAAACTTTTAGGGTTGAGGTAACTTTACCATAAGAAGACTCTTCCCACATTTTCACCTTTTGATGAAAAAGGTTATGGTAATTAATTTTAGAAAATAAGGCAACACAAAATAATAAACATTTTCAATATAAGGGATGAAAGGTAATCCTGCAAAAGTGAACAACCCCCCCCCAAAAAGAACTTTTAATTTCTAAATTAAAAAAAGATATATATGTTTATTTTTGCGAGAGGGAGAGAGAGACAGAGCACGAGCAGGGGAGGGGCAGAGAGAAAGGGAGACATAGAATCTGAAGCAGGCTCCAGGCTCTGAGCTGTCAGCACAGATCCCACTGCGGGGCTCGAACCCACAAACCATGAGATCATGATCTGAGCCCGAAGTCAGATGCTTAATCGACTGAACTACCCAGGTGCCCCGAGAGGATAATTTCTTTCTTCTTTTGTTTTTTTTAATTCGTTATTCTTTTATTTTCTATGATATTTTAGGGGAAAATGTAATGATTGATATTTATAGGATCAAGCTAATGTTATCTAAAAAGAATTATGGATAAATCTTCACTTAAATTTAGCATTTATTTATTTTTTTATTTATTCATTAATTTTTAAAAAATTTACATTCAAGTTAGTTATCATACAGTGCAACAATGATTTCAGTAGTAGATTCCTTAACGGAGGATAATTTCTGATGCTCTCCTTCTGTTCCTGCCCAGGACTCTGCTTCATGCATGGTGATTACTCACCATGATTATTGAATTGGAGGGTATCGTACATTCCAAAATGAATATTTTTTCTCACTAACCATTGTTGTAAAGCATCCCTTGCTCCTGGCTTTTCACTAAATGTATTTTCCCAGAAAAACAAAACAAAACAAAATAAAATAATGCAACACAAAACTTGCTGGAAATACAGGAAGGCCCATTTCAAAGCAGTGATTTGAGCTCAGAGGTTCTCCTTCCCTTCCTACAAATATTCTATTGGAATAACCAAAGGGATGTAAATTTAAAAGAAAATATGCAACAGAGCTAAAAAACTCAGAAGGACAGACTTGACAGGCCAGGCTGGAAGAATTTCTGGAAGACAGGAAACAGATGGCGTCAAGGTGAGGACAGGTGAAGGGTGATGGGGGTACATATGGTTTGGCTGCATCCGAGGTAAGGATGTCAACAAAATGTCATGTGGAGGTTCTTGGAATTTATTCTCTATCTTAAAAAAATTGGTAAATTTTTAAACCAGTTTTACATTTACAAAAACCCTTTCTTTCTTTCTTTCTTTCTTTCTTTCTTTCTTTCTTTCTCTTTCTTTCTTTCTTTCTTTCTTTCTTTCTTTTTTTATTCTGAGAGAGAGAGAGAGAGCATGAGCAGGGAAGGGGCAGAGATCTCACGAACCATGAGATCATGACCTGAGCTGAAATCAAGAGTCAGCCACTTAAGCGACTGAGCCACCCAGGCGCCCCAAGAATGTGGGATTCTACGATAGATCCCATGATTTAGGTTTCAGAGTTTATGTAGGTGATTAGCTAGCTATGTCTCGTTCTGGGACGTTGGGAGTTTTTGATGTGTCGTATGTGGCGGACCCTGCGGAAGTCCTGCTCACATGCCACACCGCTTCTCTGGCCCCGAGGGAGTCGCCTGCTTTGTTCAGACAGTCCCATGGCTTTGCACAGGCAGTTACATCCCTGCTGGCCTGTGATCAGGTACTGGAGCAGTGAATTGGACAGACACCAGGTCTTAGGACTCTTGAAGCCCTGCCCCTTCAAAAGCTGGCACAATTCTTGCCCCGGGGCTTTGCCACCCCTGGATGGAGCAGTGCCGGAGGTCCCTTGCTTGGGGAGAGGCAAGCAAGAGACACTGGTTATCAGTATGGAGAAATTTGTATTTTCATTTGTAAAGATGCGGCAGATAAGAGAAGAACCACACACCCATATCCGTAAAAGCAGCAGCTGAAAGAGGAGACTACCTGAGCACGAGGAGCAAATGTCCACGTTGCAATCGCAATGGCGCTTCAGGACGCTGGGGCCAGATGGCCTGGGTTAGCGTCGGCCTCTACCCTGCTCTCCTCGTGGTGAAATGTTGGTAATAATAACCGTACATGTCCTAACTATCTAACCCACACCGGTTGGTTGGATGAAATGAGTTAACATATGTAAAGCATTTAAAACAATGCTGGGAACACATTAAATTCTCAATAAATGTTTGCTGAATGTAACTGTGGATCTCACTGAAAGCATGAAAAAACAAACAAACAAACAAACAAAAAAACCAGAGATTATCCCAATTTTAAATTTATCGCCTCAGTGAAATTTAAGGGATATTTCTATCAATATGACATGCACAGTTTGCTATGGGAAAAAAATAAACAGGAAAAAGAGAACCTTTTAAGAAATTCAAAGCAATTACTGTTCTCAAATTTAATTTAGGAATAGAATGGACATTGTTAAAAATCAAGTTAATGAATTCAAGGAATTGTCTCAGAGAACAGGACAGAGAGAAAGAAAAAGAAAGCAAGGGGAAGAGGCATGGAGGAGAGATCCAGAATATCTTATATTTACATAATGTCAATTTAAAAAAAGGAGAAAACAGAGGGAATGAGGGGGAATGAGGAAAAAATATTTTTGATCTGCACAGGTTTTCTTTCAAATTAGTAACTCTCACTGGATGACAAACAAGATTATTTAAAATAAATCAGATTGTGGAATATTTCTAAATTTCCAGAATAAAGGAAAAGTCCTACGATCCTTTAGACAAGGCAAAAAAAAAAAAAAAAAAAAAATCCCTCAAACAAAAAACCCCACAAAACCTCTAAAGGAGGGAGAATCAAACTGGACTTCTTAGGTACTGGGCTTTTTACTTGAAACACCAAATGCCAGGAGAAAAAAGAATAGGGTTTACGGAGTTTAGAGAAAAATGGATTGTGGCTCCTGAATTCATGTGTGAGGGCAGAAGAAACAAAGTAAGGTTGCTTATTCTAGCAAAAGGCTGGAAAGGGAATAAGGGAAATATCAAAAAAGTATAGTAGAAGTATAAAAGTATAGTATAGTTTTAAGAAGACTTAAAACGAAGGGCATAAGTTCCACACAGCAGTCACAATGAATATGAATGACTTAGATGCTTAATAAAAGACAAGGTTGTCCAACTGAATGAACCAAAGCCATCACCAGTTATGTGGTACCACCAAGAGACACATCATAAAAAGAAAGGTTGCAAATAAAGAGACCGTGAAAGATGGGCTGAAAGAATGCAGAACAATGCCTACTAGAAAGGCAGGGTGGGCAGTATTAACATCAGAAGGAAGAAACCATGGGGAAAGTATCTTAGGGACAAAGGAAATATTTCCTATTGTTAAAAGGAATATCTTCCAGGGGAACACAACAATCACAAAACTTTACGCATTCATTACAACTTTGGAACTGGTATCAGCAACTCTTAGAAAGAAAAGGAACCGTCACCTCGACCACAATTATAGTAGAGAGTTTACATGTTGCCTTCAAAAATTGGCAGACCAGGAAGAACAAAAAATCGCGAGGATACAGCGTATTTATGTAGCGTAATGAACACATCGGATTTAATGGTTATGTAGCAAACTGCAATTGTCAAGGAGCTACTGCACGTCATCTTCAAATGCTCATTTAAAAAATAATTATAGGCTACTTAGAAAGGAATAATAATGGAAGATCACATTTCAAAGCCTGTGAGATGAATCCAAATCTTGATTCAAAGGAAATCATTTTGATACTGTATATTTAGTAATAAAAACTATATAGCTTTTATTGCAAATAAAATAACAGCATTGGGGTGCTTGGCTGGCTCAGTCGGTGCAGCATGCAATACTTAATCTCGGGGGTTGTGAGTTCAAGCCTTGCGTTGGGTATAGAGATTACTTAAAAATTTTTTTTTAAAATAAAATAACATAGTGTTTACTTAAGAAACACAAACAATAATTTCAAAGGAAATAGGAAAAAGGTATTATTAAGGTAAAAACAAACAAATATCCTCCCCCCCCCCCAAGAGTAGTATTGAGAAACAAATCTAAATTTTGGTTCTTTCAAAAAGCCGACATAATAGCCAAACCTAAGTGTAATAAAAAAACAGAGAAAGAGAAGAGAGTAGTACACTACATTAGGAATAAAAGCATATAATTATATACTGAAAGGATTTTTAAATGGTAAGGAAATACCATACACAAGTTTACAGTAACAAATTTGATAATTGAGATTAATAAATACTCTTCAAGACATGTATAAATTACTAAAATGGGCTCAGGAAGTGGCAGAAAACCTGAATAGACAATATGCAATTTAAAGGAAGTTGAAAAGTTGTCAAAGATACACTTCTAAAAAAGGACCAGAACAACCCAGTTTTTAAATGAGTTACATTGACCTTCAAGGAGCATATTGTTCCTTTGCTATTTAAACTGTTAGGAAACAAAAAGTTTCCAGTTCATTTTATGGGCTTCATGATTCCCGAGAAAAAGATTGCCCCAAAAAGAAACTGAAGACAAATATCTCTTAGGAATCCAGACTTTTAGAATTCTAAATAAAATATCAACAAATTGAATCTGTATTATAATAAAGATAAAGTCTCATGACCAGGTGAAATTTACACTAGTAATTTGGAGGTGTTTTTATATTAGGAAATCAGTCACTGTAATATACTTTATTGCATTAACTGTTTAAAAGAAAAACAATACGATGATGTAGACATATGTTTCAAGTATATTTGCTATATTTGATAGTTTCCATTTTTAAATTTTTTTTTCAACGTTTTTTATTTATTTTTGGGACAGAGAGAAACAGAGCATGAACGGGGGAGGGGCAGAGAGAGAGGGAGACACAGCATCGGGAACAGGCTCCAGGCTCCGAGTCATCAGCCCAGAGCCTGACGCGGGGCTCGAACTCACGGACCGCGAGATCGTGACCTGGCTGAAGTCGGACGCTTAACCGACTGCGCCACCCAGGCGCCCCGATAGTTTCCATTTTTGATAAGTACTCTTTATGAATTAGAAGCATAAAAAGTGTTTGAAATGTGATACGGTGTTTGTTAGGAAGCAAAAGATGCAAAAACAAAACAGGCACTCTTGTTACCATGGACAACACAATGATGCCCACACTGACAGCTCTTACTCGTTTCTTTGGAGGTTGTAAACAAAACAAGGTCAAGAAAAATGTATGAGATATAAATATGATAAAAGAGATAAGAGGGGTGCCTGGGTGACTCAGCCTGTTAAGTGTCTGACTCTAGATCTCGGCTCAGGTCATGATCTCAGGGTTTGTGAGATCGAGCCCTGCGTGTTGCTCTGTGCTGACTGCAGAGCCTGCTTGAGATTTTCTCTGTCCCTCCTCCCATCTCAAAATATGTAAATAAACTCTTAAAAAGAAGAAGAAGAGAAGAAGAAGGAAGAAGAGGAAGAAGAAGAAAAGGAGGAAGAAGAAGAAGAAGGAGAAAAGACATACGAAATGGTCATTATTTATACTTTTGAGTTTCTCCTTAGAAAATTCAAGATAATCGTGTTTCAGGCTATCATAATTAATAAGGCTCAGCAAGATGGAGAAAATCAACATTTAAGAATTTCATAGCTTTCCTATGTGCTAGCAGTAGTTTTTCAGAGAAAGTCATAAGAAAAAATGTATTCATAATAATACTTCAGACTATGAAAGTCTTGGGAAAATATCTATACGTAAGACACAAGACCTAATTAAAAAAAAAACCAACTATGAAATTTGACTGAATTTTGAATGAATACATTGGGAGACATACCATGACCTTGAAAGAGAAGACATAATATTGTGAAGGTGTCAATTTCACTGCTTCTCAGCAATCTATACTCAATGGAAACTCAGTCCAAATATTTGATATTAAGATTTTTGTATATAACAAAGTCATATGGTTAGGGCTGTATAAATTAAACAAGTGGCATTGAATCAATTAGCTAACTGAAAAAGAAACCCCTACATCACATGAAATTAATTTCCATAAAGAGTCACCATATGAAAGTATAGTTTTAATTAATTTGTCAAATACTTTTATGATTTAATCTTGTATAAATTTAGGAAAATACAAAAATATCTTTTCTTATTCTCTTTTTACTTTTTTAACGTTTATTTTTGAGAGACAAAGAGAGAGAGCATGAGTTGGGGAGGAACAGAGAGAAAGGGAGACCAAGAATCCGAAGCAAACTCCAAGCTGTGAGCTGTCAGCACAGAGTCTGACGTGGGGCTCGAACCTACGAACTGTGAGATCATGACCTGAGCTGAAGTCAGAGGCTTAACTGACTGAGCCACTCAGGCACCCGTCTTATTCTCTTTTTGAAGGGCTGGATGGGGAAGATGTTTTGAAAATATTCTTTTTTTTTTTTCTAAAAAAAAAAAAAGAAAATTCTTAAAGAAAAAGTACTATGTATTAAAATAAATTTGTGATAAATTAACGTTAAAATTGAGGATATAAAAGAAGTAAATAGAAATGCACATAAATATTTATTTGGTTTTGGAGTGGGGACTCAGTGAAGAAAAGACCTAGCTGTGACATGGTAGTAAGGATTGCTGCTTGTCTACTCAATATCCACACTCTCTGGTCTACCTTCTTTAAATATTGTTTATTTTTGAGAGAGAGAGAGAGAGAGAGAGAGAGAGAGAGAGAACATGAGTGGGGGAGGGGCAGAGAGAGAGGGAGACACAGAATCGGAAACAGGCTCCAGGCTCTGAGCCATCAGCCCAGAGCCCGACGCGGGGCTCGAACTCCCGGACCGCGAGATCGTGACCTGGCTGAAGTCGGACGCTCAACCGACTGCGCCACCCAGGCGCCCCTGGTCTACCTTCTTAACAGAAGTCTGCAGCAGTGAGGGCAGCCACATGCTCAGCCAAAAAAGTATACTCCCCAGTGTTTCTTGCCAATAAGTTTAAGCAATGATATTTTTGGACTCCTATAGAAGTCACTGTTTGCTCTTGGTCTTTTCTTGATCTTGTTTGGGATGCTCATGTGACAGTGGAGTTTCAGCAGTTATTTTGTGAGTTTGAGATTAGAAGCCATATGTTCAGAAGGACAGAACCAAAACAAAGCACAGGAGCCCGGTTCCTTACGCTTTGTGGAGCTGCCATCGCAGCCCTACCCTATTTGCCTTCAGATTCCATTTATGTGAGGAAATAAACCCTTCTGGGTTTATCCTGCTGTGATTGGGTCTCTATTACTAGCAACCAAATACAATTTCTAACTACACAAAACAAAACACCAAAAACCCTCTTATACCTTAAAAAGCGCCATAAATATAAGTGTTACAGCTGCTATGGAGGGCAATATGGTAACATCTATCAAAATTACAAATGTATATACTTTGACCTAACCATTCAATTTCTGGGAATTTACTCTACAGATATACTTACACAGGCAGGAAGCAATACACATAAAATGTGTATGGTAACAAAAGATGAGTAGCAACCCAAATATCCATCAATAGAGAACTGGCTAAGTCAAATATGATTCATTCATACAATAGAATATCATTTATCTGTACAAAAGACCAAGAAAGCTGCTCTTGTACTAATACGGAAGGTACCAGAAGGAAGATGCACGAGGGCTTTTATAGTTTACTACTGTTTGTGTTAAAAGGGGAAGAAACAGGATATATATTTATACTTTATATGTACAAAGGACTCAGGGGAGTTACACAGGAAATTAATAACGGTGGTTATTTAGAACAGGTAAGGGTGAAATAAGCTAATGAGGGAAGGAGAGAGAAGGAGACTTCTGAAGAACTTTATACATATACATGTATTATATATACATAATTTTGATCCATGTAAAGATATTACTTACTCCAAAAACCTAAGTATAATTAAAAAGGAGGCAATATAGCATCAATGGTTTAGGCTTATGGAACTGGGTATTGTCTTTTAACAGTGTGATCAAGGCACCATTTAACCTCTGGGAGTCTCGACTTCCTCATTAGTGAGGAGGGTAGTAAGAGCCACCTCCATGGGTGGAGGCCAGAATTAAATGGGATAAAGTATGCAGAATGTATATTCCAGGCTGGGCACATGGTGATAAATAGTGGTGGTGAATATGGTTCTTAGAAAGTGTAAATGACAAAGAAGATAGGTTATTTACCATATGGATAAAAGAAAATGGGTTTATGTTCTTACCATAAAATGGGATCATACAGATTGTTTAGGGAACCACTAACACTCCACTCAGAGATGATACGAACATAAAAAAGCAAATCATTCATTCCTGATTGAATGACCCACTGTATACTAGGCAACGCTTACACGTCATACTGAAGATCACTGCCTTCTTACAGAAGACCTATAAATGTGTCTGTTAGCCATCAGGATGTCTTCTTTGGAAAAGTATCTATTCATATCTTCTGCCCATTTCTTCACTGGATTATTTGTCTTTTGGGTGCTGAATTTCATAAGTTCTTTATAGATTTTGGATACCAACCCTTTATCTGATATGTCGTTTGCAAGCAGACACATGAAAAGATGCTCTACATCACTCATCATCAGGGAAATACAAATCAAAACCATGATGAGATACCAACTCACACCTGTCAGAATGGCTAAAATGAACACTCAGGAAACAATAGATGTTGGTGAGGATGTGGAGAAAGAGGAACCCTTTTAGCATTGTTGGTGGGAATGCAAACTGGTACAGCCACCCTGGAAAACAGTATGGAGGTTTCTCAAAAAAATTAAAAATAGAACTCTCCTACGACCCAGCAGTTGCACTACTAGGTATTTATCCAAAGGATACAAAAATGCTGATTCGAAGGAGCAAACACACCCCAACATTTATAGCAGCACTATTGACAATAGCCAAATTATGGGAAGAGCCAAATGTCCATAGACTATTGAATGGATAAAGAAGATGTGGTATATATATATATATATATATATATATATATATACACACACACACATATATAAAACAATAAATAATATTATATATTATAATATTATAAATAAATACTATATAAATAAAAATATATAATGGAATACTACTTGGCAATGAAAAAGAATGAAATATTGCCATTTGCAACAACGTGGATAGAACTGGAAGGTATTATGCGAAATGAACTAAGTCAGTCAGAGAAGGATAGATATCATATGATTTCACTCATATGTGGAATTTGAGAAACACAACAGATGAACATGGGAGAAGGGAAATAAAAATAAGAAAAAAAAAAAGAGGGAGGCAAACCTTAAGAGACTCTTAATTACAGAGAACAAACTGAGGGTTGCTGGAGGGGAGGTGGATGGGAGGATGGGTTAAATGGGTGATAGGCATTAAAGGAGGGCACTTTTTGGGATGAACACTGGGTGTCATGTGTCAGAGATGAGTCACTGGGTTCTACTTCTGAAGCCATGAAAACACTGTATGTTAACTAACTTGAATTTGAATAAAAAAATTTAAAAAAAGAACATATAAATGAGAAATACAGGGAGAAATTCACTTTCATGAAAAATCAAATATGTGCAAATTGAAGTAACATAAGATACCTTGTTTGGCTTGCCAAACTGAAGGAGATGAAAAGTTATAATAATACTCTACTGTTAGAAATGTGTTTAAACACCTCAAAAATGGGCAAACTGATTAATACAGCAATTTTATCTCTAGGAATTTCTCGTCTGCAAACAATCCGAAATACGTTAAGAAGCACGTGTAAGAATTTACTTATGACAATGTTCTCTGACACTCAGTTATTAAAAAAAAAGAAGTTAGAAATGGCCATTGTTACAAAATATGGTAAATGTTAAATAAATAATGCTAAAATCATATAATGGAAAACAAAACATCTTTTAAAAACAATATTATAGAAGGAAGTAAAAGAAACATTTTACCATAGGATGACAGATTTGTAGAGTAATAAAAAAGATAGACAAAACACTGAAAGGATATACATATAAAATGATAAGGGATACTTCGCTTTGCCTCTGGGAAGTTTTTATTTTTCAAGTTATGGACTCAATGTTTGTGTCCATTCAACATTCTATGTTGAAGCCCTAACCTCCAAAGGCATGCTATCAGGAAATGGGGCCTTTGGGAAGAAATTATGCTTAGATGAGGTCATGAGGTAGAGCCCCCAGGATGGGATTAGGCCAGGAAGGGGACCCTCACCAAGAGCCAATCTCCTGGCACTTTGATCTTAGACTTCCCAGCCTCCAGAACTGTGAGAAATAAAAGTCTGTTGTTCAAGCCACTCAGTCTATGGCATTTTGTTACAGCAGCCTGAGCTAATTAATACAAAAGTTATACTCTTTGAAGACATACATTGATTTACAGATTTAGACAAATTGATGTGATACATATTTTTAATAGTAAAAGTATTTTTTAATTGTTACCGTTTTCAGATCTTTTTTAACTTTTAAATTAATAAACTTTATTTTTTAGAACAGCTTATTTATTTACTAAAAAACCTTTTTTTTTTTAGCATTTATTTATTATTGAGAGAGCATGAGCATGGGAAGAGGGGGAGCTGAGAGAGGGGGAGACACAGAATCCGAAGCAGGCTCCAGTCTCTGAGCTGTCAGCTCAGAGCCCGACATGGGACTCAAACTCACAAATCATGAGATCATGAATTGAACCGAAGTCAGATGCTTAACCAACTGAGCCACCCAGGCGACACTCAGAACAGCTTTACGTTCACAGCAAAACTGAATGGAAAGTACACAGTGTTCCCTTATACTCCCCGCCCCCACGCATGCACAACCTCTCCCAGGACGAACATGACACCAGGCACCACAGGGGAACATTTTTCTATGCCTGATGGGTTAATTTCTAAGAGAGGAACTTTATACTCACTCTCCAATATGCACCTGTTACCTCAGTAACAGATGGAGTTACTTTTGTATCCAAAACTAATTGGGCTCCTTCTTGGTATATACATCTAGACTTCCAAAAAGGTCAACCTCACCACCCATTTTGCTCTTCAACCTAGATACTGATTAAGCTAACAAATTGACAAGATTAAGCAAAGTTGAGAGATAACAGCACGGCAGCCTCTGGGATTCTGCCACTATTCCTCTGTTGAGTGAAATGAAATATCTCCTTTCAGGCACAAGGCGGTTTGGAGCAAAGGCTGTCATCCTTATTTCCTTCCGTAAATAGATCCAATGGCACAGCCCATCTTTCTTTTATGCAGGCTTTTAGGATAGCCTTGTGCAGTTTTCTAGAATTGCGAACTCTAATTCGATGCAGAGTGAAGCCGAGTGTATTAGTTTGCAAAGGCTGCTACAACAAAGCACCACAGACTGGGTGGCTTCATAAGAGAAATTTATTTTCTCACACTGAGGTCAAGGTGCTGGCTGGAATGGTTTCTTCTGAAGCCTCTCTCTTTGGCTTTGGTAAATGGACATCTTTCTCCCCATGTCCTCACATAAGTCTTCCCTCTGTGTGTATCTGCATCCTAATCTCTGTTTCTAAGGACACCAGTTGTGTTTGATTAAGACTCACCCTAATGACCTGATTTTAACCTAATTAGCTCTTTAAAGAGTCTATCTCTAAATATAATTATAGTCTGAAGCACTGGGGCTTAGAACTTCAACTATGAACTTCAGTGGGACACAATCTAGCCCGTAGCACCAGGTATTGTGTTGCTGGAGCCCCACCTATGGTGCCTCTCTTGGGCACCTTGCATTTCTCTTCTATGTCCTTGGAACTGCACCTGCCCTCATCTTACCGCCCTTAGCGTTGCTCCCTGTCAAAGCCACCCTCCACCAGACCAGACCATCACACAAAGCTCTTGTCATTCCTCTTCTTGAAATGCTTTTCTGGATTTCCACTGCCTTTGGGAGCGTTCTCATATATCTTAGGGTAATAGAGTGCCTGCTAGGGCAGAAGTTAGATGATACTCCACTCAAGGACATTCTTGCAATGTCTTCTTCCACAAGAAGGGCTCTCCTGAGAGCAGAGCTGTCTGTTCCTGAAAGGGCCATGTGGGGTTTCTGCTTTGTCAGGTAGATTTAGGGGAGCGGGGGAAGGGGACATACACATGATCCAGACTGCAGAGCTGGCCCCAGAGGGTGGAACAAGACCATTTTGCACAAGGAAGGCAAAGGCATTTGGGGAGAGAAGGAAGAACCATACAACCTCTGGATTCTGGGTCGAGTTGCTTTCTTAGGGTGGGCTAGGAGTGGGCACATCAAGGGCAGGTGTAATGTTAGAGCAATGAGGCCCCCAGAGTAAGGGCACCTTAAGGATAAAAGCATGCAAGTTTTACGGTCAGATCCTACACAGGCCCAGAGCATCAGGGAGGTACCCCAAGCCTCCCCAAGTCTCCCGGAGCTTCTCTAGACCTCCCCTAGGGAGGCTTGTGAGAACATCCAGTGGCCAAGGTGGGAATTTTAAGTAAAAGGAGCCATGGGCTTGGTTCTTGGCTAAAATGGAACAGCACCACCTATGGCTGCTAATGGCGTTGCCGTCTCTGAAGCTCCAGGCTGCTTGGAGAATAAGGATCTCCTTCCAATAAGGTATGTGGACTCTCAAGTCACTAGTTAAAAAACTATATAGCCACATTTTCTCCTATGCCTGAGAAGCAAATCACACTGGACACAAACGAATAAGCCTTCCCCTCCTTGGCCTACCTCCCTCTTCGGGTTCCTTAGTGTCACCCTCCTGTCTCCTCCGGACTTCAGCACACACACCATATGCACACACACACACACACACACACACACACACACACACAAATTATTTCAGATAATTTTCAAGTAGTCATATGTGTCAGGTAGTAAGGTCTTCTTTTATGGCTGATTTTTGGCAGTGGGCCTCCAGAAAGAGTGGTTCCCCTGTTATGCACTCTGTTTTAAAAACACTCAGAACGCGAAGCTCCTTGAAATGCCTTATGTCATTTTTTCACTGTGGTTTATTCTCCCTTAGCCTTGGAAACTCATCATCTGTGGCTCTTCTCAGTACTGCTGCATATCAATCACTGATTTGTTGGCCTTGCCCATTGGATGGACCATGGGGTGATTAATTTTATGTGTCAACTTGGCGAGGGCTTGGTACCCAGATGTTTGGTAAACACCAGTCTAGATGTTGCTGTGAAGGTGTCTTTTAGGTAAGATTAAAATTTAAACCAGTAGACTGAGTAAAGCATATTACTCTCCATTATGTGGGTCAGACTTGTCCAATCAGTTGAAGGCTTTAAGAGCAAAGAGTGAGGTGCCTTAGGAAGAGGGAATTCTGCTTCCAGAAGGCCTTTAGATGCAAGACTACACCATCAACTCTTGTTGGAATTTCCAGCCTGTCAGCCTGCCCTGCAGACATAAGACTTTTGCACCCGTACAATCATGTGAACCAATTCCTTCGAATAAACCTCTCTCTTTATTTACACAGCGTGTTGATTCTGTTTCTGCAGAGAACTTTGACTGATACAGACTGTGACTATGACCCTCTCCATCAGGTTAGGGACAAAGGCTGAGGGTGTTGGGGAGCGATGCCTGGACAGTTTTAGGAACTAAGCAAAGCAGGTAGGCTTACAAACATTGCAAACTCATCTTGAATTCTTGACAAAACCAGGATTTATATGTAAACATCTACCAAAATATGGCTGAAGGGTCATATTCAGAACATTACAGCCAATCGCTACCTTCTTCTCCCGCCAGAAGCTTAAGCTCCTGGAAACGTAGTTAGTACATTTCTTACAAAACATCTGACACATTCTACGTGTTAAAGAAAAGGTTAGTTTCCTTTAAAAAAGAAACCATTCTGTGCAGAGAGCTTACTCTTCCAGTCCTATGGAAGCTGCACCTAATTTCACATTTATCTTTCATGTTCTTCCTCTTGCCTTTGAAACTCTCATCTAACATTAGCATTTGATTAACCTTTTATTCAAGAGACATCTGGGTTTTGTTATACACTATTATGCTGATTCTGGCTTGTTTTTATTTCAGATAATTTTCAAATAGCCACACGTGTCAGGTAGTAAGGTCTTCTTTTATGGCTAATTTTTGGCGGTGGGGCTCCAGAAAGGCTGGTTCCCCTGTTATGCTAAACTTGTTCACTGTGGAGAAAACAGGAACCATCAAGTAGTGACAGTGAGATCTTGTTTTACTGTCTGGAATTATCTGGAGGAATGTCTTGGCCATCTTTCCCTTATCTATATGCATTTTCAGCTGTCTTTGAAAATTACATTGTCTATCAATGAAAATTCATATAAAATACAATTTAACTGAGAAAACTAAAGAGAAATCTGCAGTTACCATCACATGGGAATATTCTCAGCAGCAGTCCCTGTGGATTCTGTAAGATTTTTTTCAAGTGTTCTCTGAGGCCATCGTGCTGATCGACAGCCAGGTCTGTGGTGTTAGGGCCTGGATGATGTAGACTATGGCCTAACTTCTAGATCTGGAGGAAGGAAATTTCCGCTCCTAATTCTTTAACAGTAATGATGGGTCATGGTTGCCAGGGACAGAACTGATCCAGAATTGGCACCATGCTTTGGCACTTCCTCAAAGCTTTGGTCTGAAGATTACTACTCTCACGGGGCCACTCTGTCTGCCTTTGTCTGAAGGAGGAGCTCAAAATACAGTCTCCTCAGGAATTCGGGGCTATTGAGAGATTCACAGCTTGCACATGCCTGCTCTCACACAAAGAAGTGACAGGGGAAATGTAGCAGACATAATTCCTGGAAGGTAGAGCCAAGTGTCCAAGATATGGGTCAGGGAAAATCAAGGAATGCTTTCATGGATGGGCTGAAAGGCATTTTCAATAACAGCATGCCGTACCTCACACTTAGCCAAACACAAGGGGCAATTCCAGGAGATTAGCTGAGCCCTGTTAGTTAATAAGTAGTCAGAGGCAAGATTGGTACCACTGAAGACCAGCATGATAGCCTCACTTTTTAACTTATTATATCCATAAGCCTCAGTGTCTCCAGCTAGTGGGAACAATGTTCCCCAAGTGGGAATGATGAAACACTCCTGGCTTACCTCACGTGGTGCTCAGAAGGCTGAGAGGTTTGTAAACTCCCAGACCATTTGAGATGACGATGATTAGGGTGGAGTTAATAACGTAATTTTCCCAGGAGAGCCAAGGCTACACGGATGCCTGTCAAAGATCTAAGTATCAATGGAGCATGAGAGATGTGGATTCCAGCCGTGGCTCCAGCAGACCCAGATGATAAACTGGGTCATCTCTGGAAAGTCGGAAAACTTCAGGGAGGCTCATTTTGTTCATCTGTACCCATAGAGAGGCCTGCGAGGAGTGAAGAAAGTAATTTCTACTCCAGCTGATCCTGGTCTAGGTGTGGCTGCTAATTGCACCTGAAATCGAATTGTCCTCTGTCTCTATCCTTAGCATGGCAAGATAGCTCTTGTCTTAGTTCTTTAGCACAAGAAACTGAAGCCTTAAGTACCTGTCAAAAATGTTTACCCTTTTTAAAAATTAAAAAAAAATTTTTTTAAATGTTTTTATTTATTTTTGAGACAGAGAGAGCACAAGTAGGGGAGGGGCAGAGAGGGAGACACAGAATCTGAAGCAGTCTCCAGGCTCTGAGCTAACAGCTCAGGTGCAGGATTTGAACCCACAAACCGTGATGTCATGACCTGAGCCAAAGTCAGACACTTAACCAACTGAGCCACCCAGGTGTCCCCAAAATGCTTACCCTTGATTGAAATCATATGGCGGTCATACTCAGCTTGACAGAGAAATGGTTAGAAATTAGGCCTGGTCTGTAATACATAGATACTTAATGTGAAGAAGCCCAGCCTCAGCAACCCTTCCCCTTGGTCCAGCTGTATTTGTGCTCTTTGAATGGGATAGTTTCTTCTGGAGATTCCAACACTGTTTTTGTGTGTAACCATCATGGTGGAGGTGGGTAGCAAAATGAGCTCCAAATAAGATTTCAATTTATCATACAGATCTTAGATCACTCCATACCTCCATGAAACCTCCTTAAGAATTCAAACTCATCCTGAGCTCCTCCATCTGTGAATGTATTTTTTCATTATATGTCTCTCTACAGAGTTTACCCCTAAATTATTCTTTAGTCTCTTTATTTACATATATACTTAGCATCTCAATCTACCTATCTTCTATCTATCTATCTATCTATCTATCTATCTATCTATCATCTATCCATCCCTTTTCCTATTGTAGCACCTTTTCCTTTTCTGTTTGAATGCAGCATCTTGAGGGATGGGATCAGGTTCCTATCCAGTTGCTCAATGGGGCACAACCCATAGAAGGTGCTGTTGGCAAATGGTTGATCAGTTAACTGGGCTAATGGGGTCTTAGCCAGCACACTCAGATCTAACTCCTTAAAGAGGTCCCCAGTTCTAACCATCCTTCAGGCAAGGCAATGAGCAATGAGAAAAAATCTTTCCCAAGAACAGGGAGAAATAAGTAATCTGAGATCTAAATAATTTTCAAATCACGATAGGTTATCTACAAGACTCACTCAGACTCATTCTCTCCAGCCTGTATGATAAGTAGGAAGAAGACAAAAGGTCTTACTGCATTAAAAAAAAAAAAAAAAAAAAAAGCCTGGCATAACACTTTTTTTCATAGCATGTATGCCCTTTCAAAGGAAATATTTCCACTAATGAGTCTCCTTTGCTTGTCCATTAGTTATTAGACCCTTCTTAGAAAAAAGCCAACTTTCCTTTAATTAATGTGGCCATTCTTTAGGCTCTCTTTGGAGATTTTCTTTTTATGCTGAGCTACAGAAATGAGATGAGGAAGTATTATATTGCCATGAGCTTATCTGTATTTGATACAATGGGGCGCCTCCCTCTTTCTTTCCTTCAGTAAGCTTGCCTTAGAAAAGAACACCCCATGGGTTGAAGATAATATATGACTCAACAGCAAGTACATCCAGTGAAAGAAATGGATGTTCCATACATAAAGTTACATAGGAATTGGTGCATAAGCACACTGAGAGCCACTTCCCACCTCCTCTCTCTCCTTAAAACTCTTAAATATTAGAGGAGGATAGATAGATTTTTTTTTTTTTAATTTTTAACTGCACTAGAAAACAAGAAAGGGTTTCCTTGCTGGAACATATACCATGAGAAATTCTTGAAAGATGGCATCAAAGCAATACAGAATATTACAGGCAGAAGAGAACTCTTATGGATTGCGTGCATGGCACTGGGAAGCTCAAAGTTTGAAAATGGATATAAGGGTCCAAGGGCAATAGTCAAGTGGTTTTCTGGGGCACCATAGTAGGAATAGTCAAGTGAGGTAACAGAATTCCCTGGCAATTCCCAGAGAAAGCTTCTACCCACTGGCAGGAGCAATGAGCGTAGGAGTCAGATTGGCAGGGCAATGTCCAGAGGGTTCAGAGACATCCTCATTCCTTTAAGAAAAAGTGTTTGAATATCCTCTTTGCTGCACAAGCTGGTCATGGTTTGCAATGGCTTAGTTAACAAATAGAGCCTGCATAGAGATGCACAGCTACCAATAGAGGACGGCCAATGTAAAGATGAGTATATGATAAAAGTCTGTCCTGGGATGAGAAGCTATCCCAGCCATGTTAAGTGAGAAGATTAATGAGAATAAAGAGAAACATTACATTTGGTCACTTACATGCCCAGACCAACCATCTCGAACTGGTGGTGAACTGGATGATAGGTCTTTGAGACCTTCTCAGCATTACCATGGGAAAGCAGTATTAGACCAAGGATTTGAACTAGTATAAAGCACCCAAGTTTGGGATCCTCTCCCCTATAACTTTCATAACTCATTATTTGGTTCCATTATATGCTCTTCCAGGGTGTACTGAATACAGCATCCAGTCTGCTGGTCTACAGTATCTAGATGACCACTGATCTGGGAACACCGGGGATCAAATGTCTCAACAGCTGGTGAATGAGTCCATCCCAAAGCGGGATAAAACTAAATGGGAAAGGGAGCCTGGGTGGCTCAGTTGGTTAAGTGTCCGACATTGGCTCAGGTCATGATCTCACTGCTCGTGGGTTCGAGCCCCCTGTCGGGCTCTGTGCCGACAGCTCAGAGCCTGGAGCCTGCTTCCAATTCTGTGTCTCCCTCTCTCTAACTTTCCCTCCACTCATGCTCTGTCTCTTGTCTTTCTCTCTCTCTCTCTCTCTCTCTCTCTCTCTCTCAAAAATAAATAAACATCAAAAAAAATTAAAAAAATAAATGGGGACAAGGTATAATTAGTAAAGACACCAGTGAACTTCCTCTGGGTGACTCTGAGAATGAGGGGAAGGCTCTAACACACTTTCTGAAACACAAGGACCCCATGTTCAATTTCTAAGTGACATCATTTTGGTATGAAGCCTAACCACCATTCCAGGACCAAAACACAACTTTGACCCATGAATTACATTTCTGGTGACTATCATAAAGACACAATTGCACCTGTACCCCAAGAGACATGAAACATGGTTTATGTAGTGAAAATTGGAAATAACTGAAGTTTCTATCAATAGGTTAATAAACAGTGTACATACATTTTGGAATGCCATGAAGTATTTAATAAGAAAAAAGTCAATACATATATAATTATAAGTCAAGTTAAGATACACTACTATATGGAAAAAAGAATTTGCAAAATTGTTTATGTAATATGACCCATTTTGGTAAAAATTCCTCTTGACACACACAGAAAAAACCTATTTCCACATGCACACATGTATCTATATAGACATAGTAAAATATCTGAAAGTTGACTCAGAGGCAATATAAATTCCATTTAATGAGAGTTTATTATGTATTTTTGCCATGATGGGTATTCTAGAGATGAACAGTACTGAGATACAGCTTTCTTTTTCATGAAGTTTGCAATCAAGCTAAGAACCAGTTATTCTTTTATCCATTCACTCAGGAACATAATGGTGATCTGAATACTCACAATTCCCTATGATTCCCTTAAAAATATTTACTGAGTACTTTTTGAATGTCAGGCACTGTGTTAGGCATTGAGGATAATGAATAGTTATAGCATCTGCCTTTATGAGGTTCACAGTCCAGTGCAGGAGATGTGTAACTGATAATTTTACGCATCGTATTTTTGACTTCTGGTTAAATATGTTAGATTGCACACACATGTTTATTTCTGTTTCTTCCATAAACTGCACTAAAGTGAATCAAGGAATAAAAAAAGATGCAAACCCATGATGACAAATAAAAGGGGATTAGAGATACAGCAAATGAATGATGTGAACAGAAAATAGAAGATAGAAAGTGAATGGACAAAATGTTATTGACTTTTTAGAGCTAATCAATGGATTTAGCAAACTTGTGGGATACAAAATCAGGACATAAAATCAGTTGTATATCTATGCATAACCAACAACAAACAATCAGAAAAAGTATTTAAGAAATGAATCCCATTTCTATTGGCATCTAAAAAAATAAAATACTTAGTAATATATTTAACCAAGAAAATGAGAGACACATACACTGGAAACTACAAAACACTGCTAGAAGAAATTAACACACAAATGAATGGAAAGACATCCCGTGTCCATGGATTATAATATTTAATATTCTTAGAATGTTCACATTACCCAAAGTGATCTACAAATGCAATGCAGTCTTTATCAAAATCCTAATGGCATTTTTTTCTTTTTTACGGAAATAGAAAAAAACAATTCTAAACTTCATATGGTACCACAAAGGACCCTGAACAGTCGAAACAATTTGAGGAAGAAGAGCAAAGCTGCAGACCTCACACTTCCTGATTTCAAAACATATTATTAAAAAGTGACAGCAATCAAAACAATGTGGTACAGGAATAATGACAGATACATAAATCAATGGAGCAGAATAGAAATCTCAGAAATAAACTTATGGGGAAAAGATGGCTCACAGGTATATGAAAAGATGTTCAACATCAATAATTATCAGGGAAATGCAAATCAAAACTACTATATCACCTCATACATTTTAGAATGGTTATTACATTAACAAAGAAAAACCCAGAAATAGCCAATGTTATTAAAGATATACAGGAAAAGGACCCTGGTACATTGGTGGTGGAAATGTAAATTGGTACAGCTATTACGGAAAACAGTATGAAGTATCCTCAAAAAATTGAAAATAGAACTACCTTATGATATACCAATCCCACTTCTGGGTATTTATCCAAAAGAATTGAAATTAGATTCTTGAGAAGGTATGTGCACCATGTTCACTGAAGCATTATTTACAATAGCCAAGAGAAAGACATCCTAAATGATCATCAATGGATGAAAGGAAAATACACTGATGGATGTATTAAGGAAAATGTGATACATACATACAATGGGATATTATTCAGCCACACACAAAAAGAAAATCCTATCATATGCTACAACATGGGTGAACCTTGAGGACATTATGCAGAGTGAAATAAGCCACTTACAGAAGGACAAATGCTGCATGACTCCACTTATCTGAGGTCTCCAAAGTAGCTAAAGTTACAGAAGCAGGAAGTAGAGTGGTGGTTGTCAGGGGCTCAAGGGAGAGGAAAATGGAGAGTTGCTATTCAACAAATATAGAGTTTAAATCATTCAGGATGAAAACGTTACAGATATCTGCTCTGCAACATTGTACTTACAGTTAACAGTACTAGACTGCACACTTAAGATTTCGTTAATAGGGTAGATTTCATGTTATGTATTATTTACCACACACAAAAAAGTCATTGATTAGCTAGACTGGGAAGCTGGAAATTAAGTGTATGTGAAGGGAGAAGCCAATAAGATGTAAGCTGATTTAGACTGTGGCATCCCAGAAAGACTTAGCAATCAGAGGCACCAACTACATCAAAAGGTCAGGAGAGAAGTTGAAACGTGTATGAAAGCAATTAGGGTTACTATTTAGGAAATTGGACCAGAAAGTTTTCATATTAGAGATAACAAGCATGCAAATGATTGGAAATAGATGTCATGTTAAAGTGGGGATCAATCGAAATGATCTCACAGTACAGGGGTGAGTAATATTCTTTTTATGGCTGAGTAATATTCCGTCGTGTATATATACACCACATCTTCTTTATTCATTCATTCATTGATGGACACTTGGGTTGCTTCCATAACTTGGCTTTTGTAAACAATGCGGCAGTAAACATCAGGGTGCATGTACCCTTCTGAATTAGTGTTTTTGTATTCTTTGGGTAAATCCTGAGTAATGGAATTCCTGGATCACATGGCAATTCTATTTTTAGATTTTTTTTTTATTATTTATATATGAAATTTATTGTCAAATTGGTTTCCATACAACACCCAGTGCTCATCCCAAAAGGTGCCCTCCTCAATACCCATCACCCACCCTCTCCTCCCTCCCACCCCCCATCAACCCTTAGTTTGTTCTCCGTTCTCAACAGTCTCTTATGCTTTGGCTCTCTCCCACTCTAACCTCTTTTTTTTTTTTTTTTCCTTCCCCTCCCCCATGGGTTCCTGTTAAGTTTCTCAGGATCCACATAAGAGTGAAACCATATGGTATCTGTCTTTCTCTGTATGGCTTATTTCACTTAGCATCACACTCTCCAGTTCCATCCACGTTGCTACAAAAGGCCATATTTCATTTTTTCTCATTGCCACATAGTATTCCATAGTGTATATAAACCACAATTTCTTTATCCATTCATCAGTTGATGGACATTTAGGCTCTTTCCATAATTTGGCTATTGTTGAGAGTGCTGCTATGAACATTGGGGTACAAGTGCCCCTATGCATCAGTACTCCTGTGTCCCTTGGATAAATTCCTAGCAGTGCTATTGCTGGGTCATAGGGTAGGTCTATTTTTAATTTTCTGAGGAACCTCCACACTGCTTTCCAGAGCGGCTGCACCAATTTGCATTCCCACCAACAGTGCAAGAGGGTTCCCGTTTCTCCACATCCTCTCCAGCATCTGTAGTCTCCTGATTTGTTCATTTTGGCCACTCTGACTGGCGTGAGGTGATACCTGAGTGTGGTTTTGATTTGTATTTCCCTGATAAGGAGCGACGCTGAACATCTTTTCATGTGCCTGTTGGCCATCCGGATGTCTTCTTTAGAGAAGTGTCTATTCATGTTTTCTGCCCATTTCTTCACTGGGTTATTTGCTTTTCGGGTGTGGAGTTTGGTGAGCTCTTTATAGATTTTGGAGACTAGCCCTTTGTCCGATATGTCATTTGCAAATATCTTTTCCCATTCCGTTGGTTGCCTTTTCGTTTTGTTGGTTGTTTCCTTTGCTGTGCAGAAGCTTTTTATCTTCATAAGGTCCCAGTAATTCACTTTTGCTTTTAATTCCCTTGCCTTTGGGGATGTGTCGAGTAAGAGATTGCTACGGCTGAGGTCAGAGAGGTCTTTTCCTGCTTTCTCCTCTAAGGTTTTGATGGTTTCCTGTCTCACATTCAGGTCCTTGATCCATTTTGAGTTTATTTTTGTGAATGGTGTGAGAAAGTGGTCTAGTTTCAACCTTCTGCATGTTGCTGTCCAGTTCTCCCAGCACCATTTGTTAAAGAGACTGTCTTTTTTTCCATTGGATGTTCTTTCCTGCTTTGTCAAAGATGAGTTGGCCATACGTTTGTAGGTCTAGTTCTGGGGTTTCTATTCTATTCCATTGGTCGATGTGTCTGTTTTTGTGCCAATACCATGCTGTCTTGATGATGACAGCTTTGTAGTAGAGGCTAAAGTCTGGGATTGTGATGCCTCCTGCTTTGGTCTTCTTCTTCAAAATTCCTTTGGCTATTCGGGGCCTTTTGTGGTTCCATATGAATTTTAGGATTGCTTGTTCTAGTTTCGAGAAGAATGCTGGTGCAATTTTGATTGGGATTGCATTGAATGTGTAGATAGCTTTGGGTAGTATTGACATTTTGACAATATTTATTCTTCCAATCCATGAGCAGGGAATGTCTTTCCATTTCTTTAAATCTTCTTCAATTACCTTCATAAGCTTTCTATAGTTTTCAGCATACAGATCCTTTACATCTTTGGTTAGATTTATTCCTAGGTATTTTATGCTTCTTGGTGCAATATTTTTAGATTTTTTAAAATGTTTATTTATTTATTTGGAGAGAGAGAGATAAGGGGGAGGGGCAGAGATAGAGCAAGAGAGAGAATCCCAAGCAGGCTCCACCCTGTCAGCACAGAGCCTGATGGAGGGCTCAAAGTCACAAAGTATAAAATCATGACCTGAGCTGAAATCAAGAGTCAGATGCTTAACTGACTGAGCCATCTAGGGGTCCATATTTTTAATTTTGGGGGTAATTTCCATACATGACATGATTAAATCCCAGAGTGTAAGAGCAAGACTCTTCACTCCAGGCTGGATATATGGTGTATTCTTCTTTGGAAAACCAACATGGTCAAGACATAAGACCCCAGTTATTTGTGGATAGACAAACAAATCACTATGTCTCTACTAA
The DNA here is from genome assembly GCF_014898765.1 of Herpailurus yagouaroundi. Classification (NCBI taxonomy): domain Eukaryota; kingdom Metazoa; phylum Chordata; class Mammalia; order Carnivora; family Felidae; genus Herpailurus; species Herpailurus yagouaroundi. Next base: position 29,260,991 of record NW_024412427.1, on the reverse strand, counting down.
TGCACCTAGAGTTTCCAATCAATTTTTAAATATGAATTAACAGCTAAAGATCACCAGGCATTTGAGAAAATATTCTAAAAGTTTAAGTAAACAAATCGTAACAAAACACACAAAATACAAAACACTCAAGGGAAACAGAGACAATGCAGGGAGTAGGACAAAACTTTAAAAGAACTAGAAGAAACATCCTGGAGAGAGTAAAAACTGCAGCAATGAAACAAGAGCATGATGCTATAGCAAAAGAACGGGAAAGAGATATTGCATTTAAAAATTATATGTACACGCATATGACATACATGTATATACACATATATATCTACATATGTATACATGTGTGAATGTGTATGTATTAGAAAATCTCCCAAAAATGTAGATCAAAAAGACAAATAATATGGGAGGCAAAAAAGGAAAAATAAGAAAACTATAAGATCAATCCTATAATTTGCCAAACAGCTAACTGATAGATCTCCAGAAAAGAGAACAGAGTTATCATGTCTCCAGATTAAAGGGGCTCACTAAGTGTTAACTACAATGAGTGAAAAAAGTCTCATCCAAGGAATATAACTGTGAAAGTTTGGAACATAGGAATAAGGAGAAAATAACGAAAGTTGTGTGAGAGGGAGGGAAAAAGAGAGAGAGCAAGAGAAAGGGACAGGGGGAAGAAGAAAAACAAGGAAAGGAATCAGAATGATTATCAGACTTCTCATTATCTTTGCTTCTGTAAGCAAAGATAATATAGTAATACCTCCAAAATTCAGAGATGTTTATTTCCAACATAATAATCTATAACCAGACAAACTATTAATTAGATTGAATGTAGAATACAAGTTCTAAAATATCATGTGTTGTGAGAAACATCCTTCATCAGATTAAACGGATACAGTGAATAAAAGAAAAGTATGAGATCCAGGAAAGAGGGATTTAATACTGGACAGCAAAAAGAGAATTCCTGGAATTATGGTGAAGGAAGTTCTAGAGTAAGAGCTGTGAGCTAGTCCAGCAAGCAACCACTGCAAGTGAAGTGAAGAAATGATAGCTCCAGAATGGGTGACTCAACTAAATAAAGGAATTGATAGTTTATCAGGCCTGTTTGACTATACTGAAAGGAGATAGAAAAATATTGGACAGTTTAAAGGGAAAATTTGACATAGAGACATATGAAACTTAAGCAAATGAAAAATAAGGCAATCATTAACTCCAGGAGAACAAAAAAAGCTGTTTGTGAAAGGATATGTTATTGGTATAATAAGTGGCTCAACTGTGAATAATACTTAAATACTCATAATAATATAAACACTGAATGTTAATTTAGCCCCATATTTATTGTGATATAACTATATTCAAAAGCTGTAACACTGGGTGTTGTATGGAAACCAATTTGACAATAAATTTCATATATTGAAAAAAAATAAAAAAGAATAAAAAAAGGAAAAAAGCTGTAAGAAAACATTTGTGTGTGTGTGTGTGTGTGTGTGTGTTGTGTTGTGTTTGAGAAAGTTAAATTCCCATCTTCTATTGAAAAAAAGTCAATATACTACATTTGAAATAAAAAAATACAATACATTTCACTCTACACATATTATTTTAAAATGTGGAGTTAACAAAATGAACAGTAGAAGAATTAAAGGACAATGCCTCTCTGATGGACAGAGACTGGGGAAATGTGGGGCAAAAGAGGTGTCTTTAGTTAAGCCTTGCATTTATTGCTTAAAGCTGTATTACTTTGGCAGTGAAAATAAAATTACCTACTATAATTAAATGTGATCATGACATATGTATAAAATTGTGAAAAGGCAACAGTGAATAAAAGTGCTCACAGGTAAATTTCAGAAATCAATATTAATCACTATGTATCTATATGCTAGAGAATTAAATGTTACTAATCATGGCTATCATCTTTTGATCATTTAGCATCATTTCATTTAATGCTTACATCAACCCTTGAACTAGGTTCTACTATAATCAACCACATTTTATAGATGAGGTCATGAGAGGCTAAATAACTTTTTTAAATATTTTTTTAATTATTCATTTTTGAGAGACAGATAGAGACAGTGTGAGTGGGAGAGGGGCAGAGAGAGAGGAAGACACAGAATCAGAAGCAGGCTCCAGGCCTTGAGCTGTCAGCACAGATCCCAACGTGGGGCTTGAACCCGCAAATTATGAGATCATGAACTGAGCTGAAGTTGGATGTTTAACCAACTGAGCCCCCAAACACCTATAACTTCTACAAACATACACAGTTGGAAAGTGCAGTGGTGGTCCTAAGATTAAAATCTGACTCTATCCAAAGCTCATAAACTTGGCCACAAGTCTACACTCCAGACATACTAGGAGATTATAGGAATTCAGAGAGGGCAAGAGGTCTGGATTCACCCTCTTTCCATACCAAATAGAACAAGTTTCCATGTATTAAAAAAAAAATTACCTCCAGTGTAATTTGCTATTTGATAAGACACTGGATTGAATTTTAAGAAATACTTTTACATAAAGTTCTTTTAAAATTGGCTTCCTACACATTTTCAGTCAGGTTATATTTAGAATTTTCAGCACAGAATTTAAAATGCTGCCCTGAATCTCTATGAACAATAATAACACTTCACTGTATTCAGAGAACCTTCCTTTGTATCATCTTATGTGATTGCCACAGTAACTCTTCAAAATGAGCAGGGTTGATGTCATTCATCATTTCACAGATGGGGGCATTAAGGACCATAAAAGTGATGTGGTTTTCTGGGACCCACAAAGACGATAAAGGATGGAGTTGTGATTAGAACTCATAACTCCTGACTCTTTAACTCTCTACCAGACAAGTAGCTCCTTACATCGCTCCTCAAGTGGTAACCATTGGTGTCACTGCCCTGAAAAGGGTATTTATGTTTGTCTTATGCCAAAGTTTACACTTTGGAGAAGCTCATCTCTTGTATGTATGTCTATATGTATATATATATGTATGTATTTCAGCTTATTTTATTTATTTTTAATTTTGAATGCTTAAATTTTAAGTCCAGTAGAGTTAACATGCAGTGTTATACTAGTCTCAGGTGCACAGGATAGTGACCCAATGGTTCTATACATTACTCAGTGCTCATCATAATAAGTAAAATCTTAATCCCCTTCACCCATTTCACTCATTCCCGCCCCCCCCCCCCCCCAACCTCCTCTCTGGTAACCCATTAGTTTGTTCTCTATAGTTAAGAGTCCATTTCCTGCTTTGTCTCTTTTTTCCTTTGTTCATTTGTTTTGTTTTTTAAATTCCACATATGAGTGAAAATTTTCTTTCTCTGACTGGCTTATTTCACTTATCATTATACTCTCTTTGATCCATCCATATTTTTGCAAATGGCAAGATTTCATTCTTTTTATGGCTGAGTAATATTCCATTGTGTATATATATATATATATATATATATATATATATGTATGTATTTATTCATTCATTTATCTCTTTATTAATTCATGTATCTATTCATTCATTTATCAATGGACACTTGAGTTGCTTCCATAATTTGGTTATTGTAAATAATGCTGCAATAAACATTGGGGTACATATATCCTTTTGAATTAGTGTTCTGTATTCTTTGGGTAAATACCAAGTAGTGGAATTCCTGGATCATTTGGTAATTCTATTTTTTAAAAATTTTTATTTAATTTATTTTTTAAATTTACATCCAAGTTAGTTAGCATATGGTGCAACAATGATTTAAGGAGTCAATTCCTTAATGCCCCTTACCCATTTAGCCCATCCCCCCTCCCCTAACCCCTCCAGTAACCCTCTGTTTGTTCTCCATATTTAGGAGTCTTTTATGTTTTGTCCCCCTCCCTGTTTTTATATTATTTTTGCTTCCCTTCCCTTGTGTTCATCTGTTCTGTGTCTTAAAGTCCTCTTATGAGTGAAGTCATATGATATTTGTCTTTCTCTGACTAATTTCACTTATCATAATACCCTGTAGTTCCATCCACATAGTTGCAAATGGCAAGATTTCATTCTTTTTGATTGCTGAGCAATACTCCATTGTGTATATGTACCACATCTTCTTTATCCATTCATCCATTGATGGACCTTTGGGCCATTTCCACACTTTGGCTATTGTTGATAGTGCTGCTATAAACATTGGGGTGAATGTGCCCCTTGGAAACAGTATACTTGTAACCCTTGGATAAATACTTAGTAGTGCTATTGCTGGGTCATAGGGTAGTTTTATTTTTAATTTTTCTGAGGAACCTCCATACTGTTTTCCAGAGTGGGTGCACCAGTTTACATTCCCACCAGTAGTGCAAAAGAGATCCTCTCTCTCCATCTTCACCACATCTGTTGTTGCCCGAGTTGTTCATTTTAGCCATTCTGACAGGTGTGAGGTGGTATCTCATCGTGGTTTTGATTTGTATTTCCATGATGATGAGTGATGTTGAGCATTTTTTCATATGTCAGTTGGCCATCTGGATGTCTTCTTTGGAAAAGTGTCTATTCATGTCTTTTGCCCATTTCTTCACTGGATTATTTGTTTTTTGGGAAAAATGAACCTGGACTAGTTTCTTGCACCATACACAACTGAAAATGGTTGAAAGCCTAAATGTAAGGCAGGAAGTCATCAAAATCCTTGAGGAGGAAGCAGGCAAGAACCTCTTTGATCTTGGCCGCAGCACCTTCTTACTCAACATGTCTCCAGAGGCAAGGGAAACAAAAGCAAAAATGAACCACTGGGACCTCATCAAAATAAAAAGCTTCTGACCAGCGAAGGAAACAATCAGCAAAACTAAAAGGCAACAGACAGAATGGGAGAAGATATTTGCAAATGAGATATCAGATAAAGAGTTAATACCCAAAATCTATAAAGAACGTATCAAACTCAACATCCAAAAAACAAATAATCCGGTGAAGAAATGGTAATTCTATTTTTAAATTTTGTAATATTTATTTTGAGAGAGAGAGAGAGAAGGGGGGAGGGGCAGAGAAAGAGGGAGAGAGAGAATCCCAAGCAGGCTCTGCAATGTTAGCACAGAGACCAACATGGGGCTCAAACCCACAAACTGCAAGATCATGATCTGAGCTGAAATCAAGAGTTGGATGCTTAATTGACTGAGCCACCCAGGCACTCATAGTTTTAATTTTTTGAGAAACTTCCATGCCATTTTTCTACAGTGGCTATACCAGTTTGCATTCCCACCAACAGTGCATAAATGTTCCTTTTTCTCCATATCCTTGCCAACACTTGTTGTTTCTTATGTTTTGATTTTAGCCATTCTGACAGGTGTGAGGTGATTTCCTATTGTGGTTTTGATCTGAATTTCCCTGAAATGATTGATGTTAAGTATATTTTCATGTGTCTGTTGACCATCTTTATGTCTGCTTTGGAGCAATGTCTGTTCACGTCTTCTGCCCATTTTCAAATTGGATTATTTGGTTTTTGGGTGTTGAGCTTTACAAGTACTTTATATATTTTGGATACTAACCCTTAATTGGATGTCATTTGCAAATATCTGCTCCCATTCGGTAGATTGTCTTTTAGTTTTGTTGATTATTTCTTTTGTTGTGTAGAATTTTTCATTTTGATGTAGTCCCAATAGTTTATTTTTCTTTTGTTTCCCTTGCTTCAGGAGAAATATCTAGAAAAATGTTTCTGTGGTTGATGTTGGAGACATTACTGCCTATGATCTCTTCTGGGATTTTTATGGCTTCAGGCCTTACATTTAAGTCTTTAATCCATTTTGAGTTTATTTTTGTGTATGGTGTAAGAAAGTGGTCCAGTTTCATTCTTTTGCATGTAGCTGTCCAGTTTTCCTAGAACCGTTTGTTGAAGAGATTTTCTTTTCCTATCACATATTCTTGCCTCCTTTGTCAAAGATGAATCAACTGTATAATCATGGGTTTATTTCTGGGCTTTCTATTCTGTTCCATTGATCTATGTGTCTATTTTTAATTTTTTTTAATGTTTATTTATTTTGAGAGAGAGAAAGAGAGTATAAGCAGGGGAGGGGCAGAGAGAGAGGGAGACACAGAATTAGAAGCAGGCTCCAGGCTCTGAGCTGTCAGCCCAGAGTCCCACGTGGGGCTTGACCCCATCAACCATGAGATCATGTCCTGAGCTGAAGTCAGGCACTCAACTGACTAAGTCACCTAGGCGCCCTTCTATATGTCTATTTTTGTTCCAGTACCACACTGTTTTGATTACTGTATCTTTGTAGTATATCTTGAAATTTGGGATTGTGATGCCTCCAGTTTTGTCCTTCTTTTTCAAGATTGCTTTGGCTATTTGGGGTCTTTTGTGGTTCCATACAAATTTTAGAATTATTTTTTCTAGTTCTGTGAAAAATACTGTTGTTATTTTGATAGAGATTGCATTAAATGTGTAGATTGCTTTGGGTAGTATGGATATTTTAACAGTATTTGTTCTTCCAGTCCATGAGCATGGAACATCTTTCAATTTGTTTGTGTTGACTTTAATTTCTTTCATCAATATTTTATACTTTTCAGAGTATGGATCTTTCACCTCCTTGATTAAGTTTGTTCCTAGGTATTTTATTATTTTCAGTGCAATTGTAAATGGGATTGTTTTCTTAATTTCTCTTTCTGCTACCTTATTATTATAAATGCAACAGATTTCTGTATGTTAATTTTGTATACTGCAACTTTACTGAATTCATTTATCAGTTCTAAGGAGTTTCTTGGTGGAGTCTTTAGGGTAGTATCATGTCATCTGCAAACAGTGGAAGTTTTACTCCTTCCTTACCAATGTGGATACCTTTTATTTCTTTTTCTTGTCTGATTGCTATGGCTTAGACTTCTAGTACTATGTTGAATAAAAGTGGTGAGTGAACATCCTTGTCTTTTTCCTGATCTTATAGGAAAATCTGTCAGTTTTTCACCATTGAGTATGCTGTTTTCTCTGGGTTTTTCACATATGGCCTTTATTATGTTGAAGTATATCCCTTCTAAACCTATTTTGTTGAGAGTTTTTATCATGAATGGATGTTGTGCTTTGTGAAATGTTTTTTCTGCATCTATTGAAATGATCATATGGTTTTTAGCCTTTCTTTTTTTGATGTGATGTATCACATTGATTGATTTGTGAATACTGAACCACACTTGCATCCCAGCAATAAATCACAGTTGATTGTGGTGAATGATTTTTTTTAAAAGCATTGTTGGATTCAGTTTGTTAATGTTTTGTTGTTTTTGCATCTGTATTCATCAGAGATATCAGCCTATATCTCTCTTTTTTGTAGTGTCTGCATCTGGTTTTGGTATCAGGGTAATGTTGGCCTCAAACAGTGAGTTTGGAAGCTTTCCTTTCACTTCCATTTTTTTGGAATAGTTTGAAAAGAATAGGTATTAATTCTCCTTTAAATGTTTGGTAGAATTCATTTGTGAAGCCATCTGGTACTGACTTTTGTCTGTTGAGAGTTTTTTGATTACTGATTCAATTTTGTTGCTGATAATCAGTTTGTTTAAATTTTCTATCTCTTCCTGATTCAGTTTTGGAAGGTCAGATGTTTCTAGGAATCTATCCAGTTCTTCTAGGTTGTCCAATTTATTGGCATATATTTTTTTCATAATATTCTCTTATAATCCTTCATATTTCTGTGGTGTCAGTTGTTACTTATTTCATATATGATTTACTCTGAATCCTCTTTCTCTCTTTGATGAGTATGGCTAAATGTTTATCAATTTTGTTGATCTTTTCAAGAAATCAGTTCCTGGTTTCATTGATTTGTTCTATTGTTTTTCTGGTTCCTATTTCATTTGTTTCTGCTCTAACCTTTATTATTTTCTTCCTTTCTTTTGGGCTTGTTTGTTCTTTTTTTTAAACTCTGTTACATGTAAGATTAGGTTGTTTATTTGAGATTTTCCTTGCTTTTTATTTTATTTTATTTTTATTTTATTTTTTTTTAAATTTTTTTTTTCAACATTTATTTATTTTTGGGACAGAGAGAGACAGAGCATGAATGGGGGAGGGGCAGAGAGAGAGGGAGACACAGAATCAGAAACCGGCTCCAGGCTCTGAGCCATCAGCCCAGAGCCCGACGCGGGGCTCGAACTCACGGACCGCGAGATCGTGACCTGGCTGAAGTCGGACGCTTAACCGACTGCGCCACCCAGGCGCCCCATTTCCTTGCTTTTTAAAGTAAACCCATATTGCCATAAACTTACCTCTTAGAACAGCTTTTGCTGCCTTCCAAAGATTTTGGACTGTTGTGTTTTTATTTTCATTTGTCTCTGTGTGTATTTTTATTTCCTCTTTGATTTCTTGGCTAACCATTCCCTGTTTAGTAGCATGTTATTTAACCTCCACATATTTGTGCTGCTCCAAGACTTTTGTTTGTGGTTGATTTTTCTAGTTTCATAGTGTTGTGTTTGGAAAAGATGTTTGGTATGACTTCAATCTTTTTGAATTGTTGAGAAGCCTCATTTTGTGGCCTAATATATGATCCATTCAGGACTTTGTTACATGTGCACTTGAAAAGATTGTGTATTCCAATGGAATGATCTGGATGGAATGTTCTGAATATGTTTATTAAATTCATCTGGCCCAATGTGTCATTCAAAGTCATTGTTTCCCTGTTGATTTCCTGTTTGGATGCTCTATCCATTGATCTAAGTGAGGTGTTAAAGTATTACTATTGATTACTTATTGATTACTTTCTTAATGTTTGTTATTAATGGCTTTTTATGTATTTGGGTGCTCCAAATTGGGTACATAAATATTTACAATTATTGTATCTTCTTGTTGGATTGTTCCCTTTATGATTATATAGTGTCCTTCTCTGTCTCTGTTGCAGTTTTTGTTTTGAAGCCTATTTTGTGTGATATAAGTATTACTTCCCCAGCTTTATTTTTACTTCCATTCACAAGGTAATACTTCCCCATCCCTTCATTTTCAAATCTGCATGTGTCTTTAGGTCTGAGATGGGTCTTTATAGGCAGCATCTTGCTTTTTTAGCCATTCCATGACCCTATATCTTTTGATTGGAGTGTTTAGTCCATTTACATTCAAAGTAATTATTGATAGGTATATACTTATTGCCATTTTGTCATTTGTTTTATGGTTAAGCTTACCTTTTAAAGATATATTTCAAAAGTATTAATTTCTTAAACTTGAATGAACCTGAAAAAGAAATGGACTCTTTTATAATGAAAATCATTTTTCACTGGTCTCCCAGTATTGGTATGTTGTATAAAATATCCACAAAATAGAATTTGGTAGCAACTACCAACGCTTATAGCTCCTATACAACTATAATACTAAAACAGGTTTACAAGTTAAATGTAAACATCACAAAAGCAATAATATCCGAAGAAATAACATGAACTAAAGGACTCTGTGAATTTGCCATAGACTACTACCCAGTTTTCCATCGCTCAATCCCATCTGAACTGGTGGGCAAATTTCTTTGCCTTCTGTTTATCTATCGCTGCACAATACACTACTCCAAAAGTTAGTGGCTTGAAGTAACTATTTTATTTGGCTGAAGAGTTCATGGGTCAGAAATCTAGAAGAGACACAGCCTGAATGGTTTGCATTTAAGTAGCAGCAGTTGGAGAGACTGAATCTGAAAGATCCACTTCCAAGACGCCTCCTCCACTTACATATCTGCTGTCTTGGTGCTCCTTGACTTCTCTTTCTTCTCATGGCATATTGGCTTCTCCACCTGGCTTCTCCTAATAGGAAGATGTTTGCCTCAGGGTAACATCTATAGTGGCCAGGCTACAGGAGGCAGGAGTGGAAGCTCCTAGAAAGCTATAGCTAAGGGCTGTACCGACTTGGCACAGCATCACTCCTACCACATTCCAGTGGACAAAAAGTAACAAAATCTGCTCATATTCATGGGGATGCAGAAATAGACTCTGCCTATTGACAGAGGAGGGGCCAGGTCACACTGCAGAAGAGGACCCATGATGAGAGATGCTGGCCCAACCATCTTAGCAAAAATACAAGTGCCTCATTTTGGCACAAACGCCCAATACATCCTTTCTCATTAACCAGAGGCTGCATGATAGTAATCGCTGCCAATATGATTAAAAACACGAATGCCGAGTTCATGGCAAAGTCTGAGTCCCAAGGAATCACCCACAAGAATAAAACATGCTTTTATTCATATTTTTATTATTGTTCTGAATAAAAATGCACTGTGCAAGGGACTTCTGCTATTTCCCATATCCAGTTTGTCTCTCCTACCTGAGCACATGAGAGCACTATACTTCTCGGCTTCTTCACATTGAGACAGGCATTGTGTCTCTTTCTGGCCAATGCATAGTAAGGAGAAGTGATATGTGCCATTTCCAAGATAAGGCATTAAAAGTGGATTGAGCCCATCATGCTTCCTCTTCCCCTTTCTCTTCCAGTGCCTGGGAAGCCATATGTTAGGATGATGGCATCTCAAGATGATGGAAATGTCAACAGCATAGTTATCGAAAGATCATGTTAATTAAAACTTCCACTGACCCAGTCTAGACATGTAGCAGGAGTAAACAGTAAACATTTGTATATTAAATCACTGAGATGTCAGGAGAAATCTGTTTTGTTACTGCAACATAATCTAGTATATCTTAAGATTGTTTTTATTTATTTATTTATTTATTTATTTATTTATTTATTTATTTATTATTTCATTATTATTCATTATTTATTCATTTTAAATATTTTATTATTTTTATATTTCTGATAGGAAATGCAAGGACCTTATTATAATATAGTTTGAGGAGCACTGTTTTAAAATTTTAATTCACTAGAATTTTTCCTGGGTAAAGGCAAGCAAAGAGAATAAATAGAGAATTAAGTGGAAGAAAATGCACAAGGAATAGGAGTTACTGTCACATTTTCTGCCCAGCAAAAGCTATAGTGAATCTGTGGAACTAGTATGTACTTTCAAAGATAAAGTCATTCTTTTAGCTTTGAAGTTTTAAACATTTATTTGTCGACATTTGTGCTTTCATTGTGATTCCCTGATAGAGATTAAAATAAGGCAATTTATTTCCAGACATTTAGACTTTCATTGCTATTTAATCATAGAGATGGTAAAACAGAGGTACTTAATGAAGGTTAAGTGACTTGCCCAAGTCGCATGATTAAGCGGTAGAGAAATTCTTTTGAAGACAGATAACATATGTTTTCACTCATGTGGATCCTGAGAAACTTAACAGAAGACCATTGGGGAGGGGAAGGAAAAAAAAGAGAGAGGGAAGGAGGCAAAACATAAGACTCTTAAAAACTGAGAATAAACTGAGGGTTGATGGGGGGTGGGAGGGAGGGAAAGTGGGTGATGGGCACTGAGGAGGGCACCTGTTGGGATGAGCACTGGTGTTGTATGGAAACCAATTTGACAATAAATTTCATATTTAAAAAAAGGCACTTTATTATAAAAAAAAGAAATTCTTTTGAGTGCTCCTATATATAAGTCAAATGACAGGTTATATTTTAGCCACGGAGAATATGATGTTTAGTTGAATTAGTCTATTTCTGAGATGCCTTGACTTACTCGCTTAAAAGGAATCACTTTATTAAGTTTTAGAAGAATTTTATTTGGTCCGCACTTCAATGCCACCTGGTACTCTCATGATTAGCATTGATGATTACTCATTGATTTTGGTTCTTTGATTGAAACTTTTCATAATTAAACATCAACCAGTTGCAGATGTGTGAACAAGTTATCAAGTGAATTCAAATGATCTCAAAAGACCAGATTGAAAACTGGTTGGTCTAGTGATTTGGGTCATGTGAATAACTGGTTAGATTGCTCCGAGGCAAACAAACTGATTGCTCAGAGAGCAGGTGTACACAAACGAATCAACTAGATTTCAGAGTGATGCAGTCAAGCCATATCAACAGCCTTCAAATAGCCTCCCTGGTGAGACAGTTTTTCATCTGACCTGAATGATATTTTTGGGATTTGGGGTGCTTTATAATTTCCTTTCAATGTGGGGTCAGTGTGAGATACTCCTTAGAATCTATATTAATAGATTTATATCCTACTGGACAAAAGATTCCGAGCTTTGCCATTTCTCTGTCCTATTTAACATTTTTATTGAGAACTGGTTGAGGATCTTGATGTTGATCAAAGTCGTAGATGACAGAAAGCTGAAAGGAGACTGAATCAGTATCTAATAAAATCTTGACAGGTCATAATAATGAACTCTAACAAAATGGAACAAATCAAAGTCAAACCTAAGTCCTTGCTTTAGGACCAATACCCTAATCCTGTAAGGATGGATTGGTTTGTGCATATTTGAGAAGACACTAGACTAATAAAAATTAGTTGTAAGGTCAGTATCAGTCAATAATAAGGTCTGTGACTTCTAAAAAGGCTAATGTGATCCTATGGTGTATTAATAGAAGAATGGCTTTCAAGACACAGGAAGTGAAAATCTAGTGCTACTCTCACCTCATTATGCCAGAGCTGGATTGTGTTTAGTTCTCAGACAATGTTCAGAGAGGTGTAATCAGGAAGGCACAGGAGATGAGCACAAAATTCCTTTAAAACATCTCAAAAAACTACAAATGTTTACTCTGAAGAAGGTCCAGGGGGCATGGTCACCAACTTCAAATGTTTCAGGAGTTTTCACATGGAGGATGAAATCATTTGGCTCTGGAAGCAAAACCTGGATTGTGGACCAACGCTTTAAGGAGGTAGCTTTGGGACCGCCTTAAGGAACAATTTTTATGGGGACCACATTGGCAAACAGTGAAGTCAGGGGCTAGTCATGAAAGTGTCTTGCCAAATGCTGGATCATCCCATCTTGGGAGGCAGGGATTACAAAATGGTGTCCCATGGACAAATTTGTTTGGTTGACATATTTTCTTTAGCTTTCTAGTGTGTTAAGAATTTTTGACTTTGTCACTAAAATTTTTTGAAAGCACAAAGATTTTACAGAGCGGTGGATATTTTCTGGTTTTGTTAAAAAATCGAGAAATCTGGTAACCACGGGCCTTAATTTTTGTGAGGCAAAGAATCAGCCGCTGCCTTTTGACAGGGTGTGTACTCCGATTCTCTGGTCCTCACCACTCCTTCTTGTGTTCCCCAGCAAGTGGCGGAAGATATTTGCCATTTGTCCTCTTGAGTTACCGCTTTGCTTACACCCAATCCACCTCAGTTATAACTTGCTTGCCTGCCTGGCCTCTCCAGGCTTGGGTTTATGACCCTGGCTACACACAATAATTGACTGAGTTGGAGAATAGGACTTATTTAGAAATCAGTGGTTTTCAAACAATTTTTTTTTTTTTAGTTCACTTACCTTCACTCTCCCACACCCACCCTGTCAAACGAAATCTTACACCACATCCCAGTTTATAAAACATGATAGAGAAGTTATTCTCTTTGAAGGTGGATGAATAACCTCTACCTCATCACTTAACGTTTCCCTTGGACAACAAGTGAAGTTTTAGGGCTCCAATGGACTGGTTTGAACAGGATATGAAATTCTCTTCCAAAAGATGAAATTACTAATGGGGCACGTGGGTGGCTCAGTCAGTTAAGAGTCTGACTTCAGCTCAGGTTATGATCTCAGGGTTCATGAGTTCGAGCCCCACATTCGGCTCTGTGATGACAGCTCGGAGCCTGGAGCCTGCTTCCGATTCTGTGTCTCCCTCTCCCTGCCCCTCCCCCACTCATGATTTCTCTCTCTGTCTCTCAAAAATAAATAATAAGCAAAAAAATTTTAAAAGATGAAAATACTAACATAAATTGTAGTTCTAAATACTTTGGAGTATTGTTTTAAAGAAAAAACAATCCCATTTCTGAGATGAAAATAAGGATATGCAAAGGAAGGAGCACAACCTAGTGGGAATATCTGGGATCTAGTCCTGGTTTTGACATTAACCAGGTGGAAGGACTTCAGGACCCCTGTAATCTCAGACACTAAGATCTGGAGGGGAATTTTGGAGACTAACTAGTCTACCCTCCTCACTGTACAGATAAAGAAACTGAGGACTGTAAGATACAATGGTTGTTCAAGGAAACTTAGCTACTGGTCATTAGAACTAGTATGAGAGTCCAATAATGACCTCATGTTGCCCCGGTGGAGCATGCTCCTTTTCTTCCTAGTAGACAATCATTTGAATCTCTTTCCACACAATGGGTTTGAATCACTTTGCTTTTCTTCAGTTCTCTTGGGAGGGCTTTCTCTTGCCATTTCTTTGAGGTGTCCTTACAAACTAACATCCATTAAAGCAATTCTTTACATGGGGTGGGCTGCTCTCCCTTTTCAAGGGGAATGGAAAATGGAAAATTGTTTTGTCTTACCTGTTTTCTCTTGGGCAATAAGTTCTTTGTTGCTAAATGGGACATACTTGCCGAAGAGAAGATAGAAAACACAACATTTTCAGTACAGATAATGGGAAACCAATTAGATAAACTCCAGCAACCGGCTGTTATTCAGACATGAATCTCTTTGTATAACTGCTGTTTACTCATTTCTAGACCTGGCTTCACTTGTGTCCTCTCCTCAACCCATAAGGGTTTGAAACTACTGAAAATGGTAGGAATTCAATTCCATTCATTTTCAAAATTCCCTTGGCTTGTATTTAAGAGCATGTCTGTTTACAGATGGAGACGTGATCACAAACATGTCAACGTGCATCATAAAGGAAAAATGGCCAAACCAATAAAAAATACCCAAAGAGAGTTTTAAAGAGTGGTGGGATTTTTTTGTTTGTTTTTTGTTTTTGTTTTTATAAAATCTTTCTGAGGCATATCCAACTCCAAAGCTAACTGTCTCACAAAATATTATCTCAGGAAAAGTCAGTAGCTGCATAGACATACCTATTTTAACCATTTTTTTATGTCTTCATTGAGGAACACTAGGGGTGCCTGGGTGGCTCAGTCGGTTGAGCATCCGACTTTGGCTCAGGCCACGATCTCGCCGTCCGTGAGTTCGAGCCCAGCGTTGGGCTCTGTGCTGACAGCTCAGAGCCTGGAGCCTGCTTCGGATTCTGTCTCTCCCCCTCTCTCTGCCCCTCCCCCACTCATGCTCTGTCTCTCTCTGTCAAAAATAAATAAACATTAAATTTTTTTTTTTAAAAAAAGGAACACTAATAGTCTCCTTCAGCTAAGCATTGAATAAAATTCATTTGGGAGCAGTGGTTTAAGGAGTGAGAAATTACCCTCTAGACAGATTTTGAATCTTAACAAGAAATTATTTTAAGAACTCTATCTTTCTGAAATGCATGAAAATGTGATCTGAATTGAATCAACACAGCTTGCATTTTTATTTTTCTTAATTGGAGATTAAGTTTCTTTCCTTTGGGTTTACAGTCAAACTTGATGCTTCTCATGGTTTTTATAGCTCCTAAAAATTAGAAAAGAAGTGCCCAGCTTAGATTCTCCATGTCAAATAGGCTGTTTTCCAGTAATTTCACCCAGGAGCTCCCAGAACCAGGTCTTAGCTCTGAGATATTGTCTAATTGGGCTTGAGTTTTTATTTTTTAAATTTTTTATTAAAAAATTTTTTTTATATTTATTTATTTCTGAGACAGAGAGAGACCAGGCTTTGTGAGACAAGAACGCAAGGCTCAAACTCACAAACTGTGAGATCATGACCTGAGCTGAAGTCAGTCACTCAACCGACTGAGCCACCCAGGCACCCCGGGCTTGAGTTTTTAAAAGCTTGATTCTTATCCATTCTGAGTCAAATGTGATTCTCTTCTTCAAATATACCACCTAGCCCAGACACAGCACTGTCCATGACATACAACTTAGAACTACCCGATGATCCAGAAATTGTACTATTAGCTATTTACCCAAAGGATACAAAAATACAGATTCGAAGGGGTACATATACCCTGATGTCTATGGCAGCATTGTCAACAATAGCCAAACTATGGAAAGAGCCCAAATGTCCATTGACTAATAAATGGATAAAGAAGATGTGGTATATATATATATATATATATATATATATATGTGTGTGTGTATATATATATGTGTGTGTGTGTGTGTATATGTATATGTGTGTGTGTATATATATGTGTATATATATGTGTGTGTGTGTATATATATATACATATATATATGTGTGTATACATATATATATAGGGTTGATTACCTACCCACTCCCCCATCAACCTGTTCTCTCTACATTTTGCCCACCGACATAAATGCCGACTCTATACCATCCCCATTTCTATCTTTGCCTTCTTCCTTTCTCTCCCATTCCTTATCTAATCCATATATATATATGATGGAATATTATTCAGCCATCAAAAGGAATGAAACCTTGCCATTTGCAATGACGTGTATAGACTAGAGTGCATTATGCTAAGCAAACTGTCAATCAGAGAGACAAATATGATGATTGCACTCACATGTGGAATTTAAGAAACAAAACCGATGAATATATGGGAGGGGAGAACAAAAGAAAATGAAAAAAGAGAGAGGGAAACAAACCATAAGAGACTCTTAAAGACAGATGTACCTGGGTGGCTCAGTTGGCTAAGCGTCTGACTCTTGATTTTCACTCAGATCATGATCTCACGGTTTGTGAGTCTGAGCCCCATGTCAGGCTCTGCACTGACAATGTGGAGGCTGCTTGGGATTCTCTCTCTCTCCCTCTCTCTCTGTCCCTTCCCTGCTTGCACGCTCTCTCTCCTTCTCTCTTTTTCAAAAAAAAAAAAAAAGAGGGAGAGACTTTTAAAGACAGAACAAACGGAGGGGTGATGGAGAGAGGTGGGTTGAGGATGGGCTAGATGGCTGATGGGTATTAAGGAGGGCACTTGATATGATGAGCATATGTATGTAAGTGATGAATCACTGAATTCTACTCCTGAAACCAATATTGCACCGTATGTTAACTAAATAGAATTTAAATAAAAATTAGAAAAGAAAAAGAAAAACAAAACTCATGCTCCCATTTTTATTTCATAAGCTCCTAATTCATAACTATGAATTACAATACCTCTTGAAAAAAAATAGATTATAGGAAAAAGCTGAAGAAACTTATTGATACCTCTAAGGGGTTTTAGTAAGAAATACATACAAGGACAGTCAAGTTATTCTGGTAAAATTCAACTGAGCTCAGAAACACATTGACTAGATTGGTTTTGGCTTCACCTGCCAATCCCCTTCCTACATCATTTGTCACTTCTCTGTCTTGTTTGCAGGTCTGAAGTTATCTCCCAGATTTCTAAATGTTCAAGTGCCCTAGGACTCTGTCCCATATGGCTTGTCTGTCCAATTTACACTCATGTTTTAGATAATCTCAACTGGTCTCATGGCATTGAATGCTGTCAATATGTGGGCGACTCCCAATTTATGTCTCCAACTCCCACCTCTAGCCTAGATCTTTAAATCATTTGCTTATTTTACTTGTCCACTTGGATACTCAGTGCAAGTTTCAAAAGTTAACATGCTTCAAACTAAACTCTTGATTCCCTACCCACTCCCCATCAACCTGCTTCTTTCCTCATTTTGCCCACCGACATAAATGCCGACTCCATACCGTCCCCATTTCCACCTTTGCCTTCTCCCTTTCTCTCCCATTCCTTATCTAATCCATCAACAAAAGAATCAGCAAATTGAAAGACTCTACCTTCACAATATGTCCCCCAATCTGACTTGTTTTTTGCCACCTCCACTAACTTCTACCCTGGCTTAAGCCACCGGCCTTTCTCTTCTAGAATGCTGCAATCACCTAACACTGATCTCCCTGGTTTCCGGCTGTGCCCCCCATCCCCATGCCCAGCCACAGTCTATTATTATTCACTTTGAGGCAGAGAAATCACATTTCATTCAGAATCAACGAGAAGTCCTTACCCGACCGTGGTCTTGTTCCCTTGCTCCTCTCTGACTTCATTTCTTTCCCCCTTCTCCTCGGCTCACATCTTCCCAGCCTTACTGGAATTCTTGTTATTTTTTAAAACACATCAAGTGTACCCTAGACACCTGGCTTTTATCCTTGGTGGTTCCTCTGCTGGGAAGGCCCTTTCTGCAGATAGCCAGAGGATACCTTTCTTAACGTCCTTCAGGTCTATGTGTAAATATCACCTGACTAGAGTAGACAACCCTGGATGCTTTTTGTAAAATGGAAACACCCCCTCCCCTGGCCCTCTCTTCCTCCCACTTTTGCTCTATTCATTTTCATAATATGTTTGCCAACAGTCATATACCTACTTTAGTATCTGGTTTTCGTCTTTTTCATCCCCGGTAGTATATAAACTTCATGGGAGAAGAACTTTGTCTATTTTGTTCCCTGTTGTGCCCTGGTACCTGGAACAGTGCTCGGCATGTAGTTGAACTCAATAAATATTTGAGGGATGAATAAATAGTTTGCTAGCAATCAACCAGATAATGTAATTACATTGTGAATTCAATAAGCATACATAAAATGCTCATTTTTAGAGGAAACAAGAAAAACATTTTAGGTATTTAAAGACATTTCCTTTTGCATCTTGAGAAAGGTTGGGGAAGGAATCAGGTAAGGCAGGTTGGGAGAAATTTGCTCTACACACATTGAAGATTTTGCCCAGAAGTCCTAAAAGCTTGCCAGCTCACCGTTTGAGAGTCTTTATCTTGTGAGTTATAAAGTTGATACGGAACCACTTTCTTCTCTTTGTGTTGTTTTTCTCTGCACTGGGGCTCGTTAGAATTCTCTCAAAGAAAGTTAAAACTCCCCAGAGATCTCTGGGCTTGCTAGAATGGTGTCTCCCAGAGTGCTCCTCCTTCTTTTTAGTAAGCCTGGCAGCGTGAACCGTAGTAATCATTTAAAAATATGCTCACAACATCTAGGAAAAACCAGGCCTACTCATTAGCAGCTTTCTCTCTGCCTTTCTGAATTCATGGTAAATAATTCTCCCCTGTTCCCCAAGAATACTTAATTATAGCACGAGCAGCAGCTCTTTGGGGCAGGAGGCTAGGCATATCTGCAGTGCCCAGAGGAGATACTGAACTGTTGCTCCCTGCTGCATAATAAAGCCAGCAGATTAGGGCAGATTAGCTTTTCGCACAGGCTGGAGCATTTCTGAAGACTCCCTCGCACAGGTTGGGAGCATTGTCTCCCAACACACTTTTTCTCTGGATGCTGTCACGTCACTTTCCAAATATATGCCCCATGGAAGGTTTACACCTGCCGAGCCCAAATCTTAAGTGCAAATCAGAGTGCAAAGGTAAGTCAGAGTGCAATCCACATGGGTTTCTTGGCTTCATTGTTTTGGGCTCCAAGCATGGTCAAGGTTGTGTGCTTCCAGATTCCTTTTCCTCTGAGTTAAATGCAATCCCCGGAGGAGGGCAGTGAGGGGAAGCTGGGCTGTCTAGAAGGAGCTATTGACCCTAGAAGGCATGCCAACTCTTCCAGGAAGGTCAAGGCTCAAGGCAGAATTTTGACACCCATGGTCTCCTGCCCCTAGTGTTACTCATGGTTGTATTGCGTCTTGTGGTAAAAGGGACTTTGCAGAGGAAATTAAGGTTACTGGTGTGTTGACCTTAAGAGAGAGAGATCATGCTAGGTTATCTGGATGGATCCAATGGTGTCACATGAGCCCTAAAGTGGAAGAGGAAGCAGAGGGGTGTGAAGCACAGGAAGGATCTGAGTGTATTATTGGTTTCAAGATGGAGAGAGCCACATGAGACAACGCTGTTTTCAATCTCATGCCCAGCTAGCGTTCTTAACAACATCTTTTACACATGCAACTCTCCATCTCAGAGCACATTTCCAGGAAATTCAAGCTAAGACACCATCTTTGTTTACATTCAGAGAGGAATCCAAGTAGGATTCTGAAGTGGGTGTGGTAAAAACTACACATGGTCAATATTGACTATGAAAATTTATTAGGAAAGTTAGAAAGTGATGTACCACGTCTCAGTGCCTCACAGGTCATTCCCGTCCACAAGGAACCTGGTCCTAACACAATCTTTGTGCAAAGGAGCCGGGAAAATTAATTTATGAACTACAAGTCCAAGACAGCAGCACTGCGCAGTGGTGAAGATTTCTTACAAACTGTGGGACGAGCCTCCCTAAGGTCCTATTGCCACACCTGTAAACTGGGAATCTGACAGTATGTAATTCACAGGCGACGTTTGAGGGTTAGGGCTAACGAGATGATGCATGCTAAGTCCTCAGCACAGCATTGGGTTTGTGCGATTTGTGACAGTAGCTGTGGATTTCAAGCCTATACTCTCTGGGCCCACCTCTGAGTTCACCTGCGACTGCTCACGGCTTCTCTGCTATCTCTCTGCTCTAGGGCTTTCTCCCGCATCCTGAGACTCCACCTGTGCACAAGGCAGCCCAAAGCGATAGGGATTTAACATTCGGGATCAACTCAAACATGAGACAGAGCCTGTAGATTAATCATTCCTCAATCAGCTTCACTCCTTGTGGGACAAGTCTAAAGCACATTCTACACATCACTCTCAGAGAGAACTCGGTGGGACTGAGCCTCTGGTGCCTACGATGAAAACCTGCTAAAATATCCACCCTCTATATGCTTTCCTCACTTCCTTTTTTAATTTCAGTCTTTCCCTCGTGTTTCCTAGGACCAACCACCCAAATAAATGACCCTCTTCTGAGTTCTTGTCTCAGGGTTTGCTTTTTGCAGGAACCCAAATAAAACGGCAGCATCTAACACTCACTGTTCTTAAACTGTTATCAAATTAAAGTGAGAGGAAACCCTGGAGCCCTCCTCTCTGTTCTTTTCTGACTCAGTGATCTGGTTCCTGCAGAAATGTCATGAGCACGATCATTGAAGGACTGTGTCCTTGCTTTCTCCTCACTAACGCGCAGAGGGTCACTAGCTGGCTGGCTGGGCATGGAGAGGTCTGAGCCAAAATTCCTTCCTAATGGATTTCATTGTACGTGCATTCGCTTGCATTTATAGCTTTTTTTTTTTTTGTAAAACAGCTTTTCTCTTGGAGCCTGAGACACAAAGCACATTCTGGAAGTGTGTGTTTGCTGCTTATGGATTCTTGAGGAGAAGAAATAAGGTAGAGAGAGGCAGGGAGGAAAAACCAGAAGAAAGGAGGAAGAAATGATATTTGCTTAACTTTGCTATGCTCTTCTTTTAGGTATTTGCCCTTTTAGGGTTGGCAACATGGTTTCCTTTTTTATGATAGAAAATTGAACTATTTACAATAGGAAATGTCCAGTTCACTGAAGGGACCACTTGGTTCCGTGATTTTGAGAGACTGTTAGGAGGTTGGGGGTGGGGATGGGGGTAGTTGTTGCATTGGGTGTGGGGATGGGTCTCCTCCATTTTCCACCAGTCAAAAATTTTTTATTTTTTACAATTTTCCTGTGCTTCTGTTTCTCATTGTCTACCTTCTTCTTTGCAATGTAGCTTCAACATCACTTTATTTCAGTTCTATATCTTTTTACTTTATTTCTGTTTAGAGTAGATGTGCCAGAGACACCCATGAACATTTATTAGCCCATGAACAAATATTAGCCCATAACCATTTATTATTAGGTAGGAAGGAGTCTTTCTTTTTTTTAAATTTTTTTTTTCAATGTTTATTTATTTTTGGGACAGAGAGAGACAGAGCATGAACAGGGGAGGGGCAGAGAGAGAGAGGGAGACACAGAATCGGAAACAGGCTCCAGGCTCTGAGCCATCAGCCCAGAGCCCGACACGGGGCTCGAACTCACGGACCGCGAGATCGTGACCTGGCTGAAGTCAGACGCTTAACCGACTGCGCCACCCAGGCGCCCCAGGAAGGAGTCTTTCTTAGGAATTCTGGCTAATCTGTACTTTAACCCCAAGACATAAAGAGATTTCATTCTACTTCCAGAACCCACCAATGGTTAACTCTCTGTTTGGTTTGTGGTCTACTGGACTGTCACAATTATACATCGTGGACACTCCTTTCCCTATGAGGATCCTAATTCCAAATATGTTGTTCCCTTGTCCAACCAGGACACCTCAACCTGGATTGCACAAGATGGTCACCATTTCTGGGGACTTGAGTTGTTTTAAAAAACTCATGTGTGACTTTGTACCTCCATTTCAGGTTGGTCTAACTCATGCTACAAGAAAATGAGAAAATGGAGTAAAGGCAGCCATGAGTGGCTTCTGGAGTAGAAGTTCTACAAATACTATTATATTTGCTATACAGTAAACTTACCCTGCTTATTTTTTAAAATAAGTAACATATAATTAAGTCTCTCTGCTTCTTTCCCCCCCACCCCCCCTCAGTGAAGCATTTGGAAGATAGATTGGAGAAGTCCTATACATTTCTTAGAGCAGCATCTCAAAACCTCAAACCTCACTGTGTTAGAGTTAACAAGTATGAAGATAAAAAACAATCGATTCTTTGGGTATAAATTCACTTTAAAAGGCACTCAAACTATCTAATTTCTATTTTTACTGTCCCTCAGGCTGAGAGGCTCTCACACATTCACTGTGATGGTAAGGACAGGACACCCCAAATTCTACTAGTTATCCACTGGCTAAAGGTTTGATCAAAATGAAAAACCAAACCAAACCAAAACAAAAAACAAAACAAAACAAAACAAAACCCAAAAGACAAAAAAACAATAAACAACCAAAAAGTGCAAGAAGACATTTTTTCCATGAAATTTTCCATTTGAAGGTAGATCTTTCACAAGATAGTGATGCTTTTCCTTTTCTTCTCCCAACTTTTAATCTAAGAAATCAATTAGTTATTTAATACTATAAATCAGGCACAATACATACAAGTGGCACATGATTATTATAAAAAGTTACTATGACTGATGTGTATGACTGTGTTTGAAAAGTGTTGTATGCTAAGAGCTTAGCAATTGTGACAAAATTGTATGTTACTCGTGGAGGAAAAGGTAAACGAGTTGGTTTGCTTGCTTTGAACTGCTGAAGTTCCAGTATTCTTTTCAGAAAGATGTCACAATCTAAAGATTGTGAGTAAACTGCTATATAATTGCTCTGATCATCTCACGGGCTTCTTCAGGTCATGGTTTCCATGTCATCCATGCTTAATCTTTCTGATCTGAGTCTATGTACAGCTTTTCTAGGTGTTTGCCAGTCATGGCTAAATTACTGCACCTGAGTTAGATCTAAAAGCATTATTATGTCGTGTAAGAAAAGGACCCAGAGCAATTACAAGCCTTTCTCAGCTTCTGTCCACCACTTGAGTTTGAAGCATGCTAATAAATCCATTTTTTAAAACAATATCAATTAGTGTATTATTAAATCCCACAGACAAAGAAAGTCTGGCCCGCTTATTATTCAGGATTTTACCAACAAATCACACCAGTCTTGTCCAGTTAATTTTAAAGAATGAGAAAACTTCTTTTTTGTTCTGATGGTATGGTTCTATGAAGTTATTGTAGAATTATCCAGTGAACGTAACTTTTGTGGGTTTTTGCAGCACCCTCAAAAATCCACGAATATGCTCAGAGTAGATCCTTAAAGAACAAAACTAGGTCACTATTGGATCATGTGTCAGCCATCTACGGTCATTAGACAGGGGGATGTGTTCAGATGAAGAAGAAGCTAGAGAAGGAAAAGTTCTATAGATAGAATGCAAGGGAGACATCATCCATTCTTTGAGAATGGGAACTGAGACGAGTTTTCAGCAAACTGATAGGAGTTTCTGACTTGCGAAATGATTTTAAAATGATTTCAAGTGATCACTATGTGGTCTAGTAAAATTGCTCTGAGAAGGGAATAAGTGTTTGTAATTCTCAAATCAAATTAACTTTTCTCAACAAATGACGTTCAGATTACTTGTTGTTAAATTATTTGGGCTCCATATGGCTAATGTGTGTGCTCATTGAACGATGGGAACCTTCATGTTTTTTAATGTATTTCATTTCAACGCTATGTCAGATATGCAAACAGGGTTCAACGTAACTGTGAAACAAATATTATCTTTTTTTTTCTTTTATAAACTTTTTAAAAAAATTTTTTTTCAACGTTTATTTATTTTTGGGACAGAGAGAGACAGAGCAGGAACGGGGGAGGGGCAGAGAGAGAGGGAGACACAGAATCGGAAACAGGCTCCAGGCTCTGAGCCATCAGCCCAGAGCCCGACGCGGGGCTCGAACTCACGGACCGCGAGATCGTGACCTGGCTGAAGTCGGACGCTTAACCGACTGCGCCACCCAGGCGCCCCGAAACAAATATTATCTTAAACAAATCTATTCTCTGCAGCTTTTAAGCCACTTGCAGAGCTGTGGGGAGTTGGTATGTAGACTGTGGACTGCAGTCAGATTTGGTTTCAAGACTCATTGACGTTGCTCTTAGCTGAAGTTTAACAAATCCCACAGACATTTTGGGCAGGGGATATTTGTTCTTAACCTTGATGCTCAAAAGTCATTTCTAGTTTTATTATTTCAGCCCAGCATTGGGTTTAATGATTCCCTCTTTAAATTATTTTAGCTACCCAAACTTTCCAAACATATTGCCCTCATGTGGGTGGTTGTACCGGGACCGTGAATATGATCAGCAACCCAGTGTATTGGACTTTTGAAATTAAAAACTGGCTCTTGGGACACATGGGTGGCTAAGTCAGTTAAGCCTCCAACTCTTGATTTCATCTCAAGTCATGATCTCATGGTTTGTGAGTTCGAGCCCCACATTGAGCTCTATGCTGACAAGTGTGGTGACTGCTTGGGATTCTCTCTCCCTCTCTCTCCACCCTTCCCTTACACACTCTCTCTTTTTCAATAAATAAATAAATAAATAAATAACTGGTTCTTCATGGGGTTCTCAGTGACAGGGCCTGGAAGTCATAAAATGGTAACTTGTTTCTTTTACCTACAATTAAGAATATACTGAAAGGAGGAGCTAAAGAGAAGGCTATGCTGTTTCCTAGAGGGTGCACATTTTAGAATAAGGACAAAAATACAAGATGAGAAGAACTTTTTCATGGATTAAAACCCTGAGAAAAAATTATTAATCCTCCATTCATTTGGCAGTTATTTACTGAACATCTTCTATGTATTCAGAACTGTGCTGTGCAAAGATATCCAGAAATAAGCAAGACGCATTTAGCAGAAAGAGATGGAAAGGCGAGAGAACACCTTTAAAACAATCTGCATCAGAATCTATTTTCTTAGCTGTTGTCCTGACACTTAGTGAATGAATATGAACATATTGAAAGCAGAACTTTATTGGCCTGGACAAAAAGCACATATGATCCTTTTCCAGTCTTTCTGCTGTTTTTCTTAAACACAAAAAGTATTTGCTAGGTGAGGGTTAACCATCCTTGAAACTTTTGTTCTGAAGCCAGAACAAAACCAAAGTCAAGTCTGATCCTCTACCTTTTCCCTTATTTCTTGAGCTGATAGCACATCTTGGTAGTTTCTATGACTAAAAACTACCTAGTAGATTCAGCCCTGAAAGCCTGTAGCTACTCAAACCCTCCTGCTCTTATAGGCCTGGTTGCTTGGGTTTTGCATCATCCTTCCCCAGCTGCAGGACAGCGAGTGAGAAAAGCCAGGAAGAAATGTGGAGACAGGAGGAAGAAGGAAACTAGGGCTGCAGGCATGAGTCTAGGAGATAACACGTTTCAGAGAATAATAAAACAACTTGCCCTTAAGATGTTGGCTCCTAAAATGTAACTTAAAACATGTACCCAAGAGATAAAAGCCTGGACCAGTAATCCTTTCTGGCTATCTGGTCCTTTCCTTTTTCTTCCTCTCCTTCTATTTATTTTTCTTTTTGCAACCTGTGTGAATGTGCTTGGAACCCAAAACTTGAGGTATCCTAATTCTTGACATATTTGCCCTTTTGTTTAAGATCTGTAAACCCACAAGGCAGAGTCTTTATAGCGCTACTCTTGCACTGATCATAGTCAATGCTTTTTGTTTAAGAATAGCACCCCCTCCAATGAGGATGAGGAGAAAAAGGAAATCTCATGCATTGTTGGTGGGAATGCAAACTGGTGCAGCCACTGCAGAAAACGGTATGGAGGTTCCTCAAAAAATTAAAAATAGAACTACCCTACGATCCAAGAATTCCACTACTGAGTATTTGTCCAAAGAGTATGAAAAAAAACATTAAAAAGACATATGCATACCTATGTTTATTGTGGCATTATTTACGATAGTAAAATGCTGGAGGCAGTCCAAATGTCCATTGATAGATGAATGGATAAAGAAGATGTGGTATATATACGCAATGAAATACTACTCAGCCATAAAAATAATGAATTATTGTCATTTGCAACAACATAGATGGACCTAGAGAGTATCATGTTAAGTGAAATAAGCCAGTCAAAGAAAGGCAAGGATCATAATATTTTACTCAAATATGGAATTTAATGAACAAATGAATAAAGAAAAAAAAAAAAACCAAACCAACCTCCCCCCGCCCCCACCAGACTCTTAACTATAGAGAACAAACTGGTGCTTACCAGTGGGAGGTTGGGGAGTTGGTGATTGGTGACATTGGTGATGGGGATTAAGAGTACCCTTATTGTGAGAAGCACTGAGTAAGGTATGGAATTGCTGAATCACTATATTGTACACTTGAAACTAATGTAACACTGTATGTTCATTATACTGGAATAAGAAAAAAAGAATAGTCACCCCCATATTTTGCAATCAGCTGATGCCCAAATTAGATAACCACAAGAACATCATGCAGGAAAGACTCAGGGCTTGATCTAATATTTTGAAATGAGGCAGTCATCACTAGTAGTTTTTTCTCCCCAAAGAATTATGAAATTTTATACTTTTTTTCATTTCCTAGAATGACTTTATTATTGACAACAGTCTTAACATTTACCCTTGATGAGAGGACAGAGAAGAGGTACAGGAGATGTATGATTGTTAGTGTCCCTGCTATCTTCTAATGATCATGGGCAGGGCAGATGGTTGTCCCACCACGTAGAGGCAGATGGCTACCAGGATCCTTCTAGTAGGCAGTGATGGGGGAATAGCTGCCCCTTTTGGTTACAACAGACAATATTTTGAAGATAAAGACAAATGATTAGAATCACTAGTGCATGATCTCCTTCCTTACTACCTAGCCCATTTTATTTTCTTCTCTTTTGAAAATATCACTCTAAACTTCAAGAATAAACATTTCAAAGATTACTTCAAGTAAGTAGAAGAATATCTTAACCTAATGGGCCCAAGGAGTCTCTCTGACCCAAACAATGGCTTCTTAGTTTCACTGTTCCTCAGTTCTCTTTCCCAAGCCTCTCTTTCTTTCTGTCCCAGTTTCTTTTTTTTTTTTTTTTTCTCCCTGGATGGTCTTGAGGAAACATCTTTAATTGTGGAAGAGGAGAACTCAATGGGACTTTGAAGCAAATAAATAAATAAAAGGAAAACAATGGACCATAAAGGGTCATGGGACAGCGATGAAGTGTAGGGAAAACCAATGGCACAGTGCACCAGAATGGTCTTTGTCTACTGGTATCCACTCTGGACCCACAGGTGAGACATACAGGATTTCTGTCCTGTATAATACCTCTTCCCAAGGTATTCCCCAAGCTCTGAGTTGGTACAGCCAGGGCCAATGGAGTTATGACACAGAAAATAGAGCTTTTCCCTTAGATAACGATGCCAGGTTCTACAACAGACCCTTTGAGAATGCCTGGCATGGGCTGGCAGCAGGCAGCTTGGGTCTTACTGTGAAAGCAGATAAAGTGGCTTCTCAGAGCAGAATTTCCACTCCAGGGAATGGGGGATCCCCTGGGTTGAGGAGTTGAAGGAAAATTGCCTATGGCCTGTCAGTTGGTGGTTTGCTGGGGGCGTCTGTTTCATCTGCATTCCTAATTAAAGCCCAAATTAAACCCAGCCAAATGTTCACATGAAAAGCCCCACCAGAATGAGTTTCCAGATTCTATCAACTCCAAAAGAATCTCATGTGTAAATCTCTAACTCAACTGTCTGGCCCACTTTATATCCACTGTCCCCCCAAGAGTTCTGGAGAAGAGGCTGAGCAGCTATCAATGTGCAGAGAGCAACTTGCTTGGATTATTAATTTCCCTTAATTAAGAAGGAAATAACTTATCTTATTAATAATTAATAAGACAATATTTTCTCTTACTCAATTGAATGAGTCTGTGAGTATAGGAGGATGGCAGAAGGGATTTGATGGAGGATTCAGGAATGACCAAAGTTCCTATTCTGGAAATGGAGCTGTTTTGTGGCTAAAATATTAAGTTTGACTGTGGGGAAGTTGAATTTAAGCTTCCAGGGGGAGTAGGAAATGAGATCTGGATTCCAAGAGCAAGGTAAAGATTCCAAATTAAAAATGGGGGTCATGAGCACCATTAAGGCATGGTGGTAAATTAAATGGGTGTGAGAAAATATGGAGAGAAAGGCTGCAACTTTGCATGGATACTGAGAAGCCCATTGTCTACCATGAGCCAGGCACTTGCCGACCCGCTCATTTCTCCACATCCAGGAGGGGGCACAGCAACCTCCTCAGAACATGTGGACTCACCAGAAGAAACCTTCCATAAAACAACTCATTAAACAGCTTGGTTTTTTCCCATCCATCACAGGTCAAAACATGTTCCCAGGGAACCAGAAGTCCAAACACAATAATGCAAGAGAAGATAGCCAGTAAAGGGGTGGTGTCCCTGTTTATTCCCCACCGTCTCCACAGCCTATAAAATATTTATTTATCATGCACAAGGTAGAGGAGTGGAGGGTCCCCAGTACCACTCTGCCAAAGATCCATTTTGCCTATCATAATACTTGAGTGTCTTTACTTCAAAATTCCCCACCCATCCCTTTATACATTCCCTCAGTGGGCTCAGATGTGGCAGCAGAGGTTGTAAGGCAGGTGTCCAGGGAAACTCACCCTGGGGTCTCTCTCCAGCTGCTGCTTGTGATGTAGGCTGCGTCTTCTCTTGGCCTTTGCAAGGCCATTGTGGTAAAAGTGGTACAGGCCGTCAGTGAAGGGGAGCTGTAGAGAGTCAAACAGACATAGGACATAGTTAGCTTCTGGGGGTGGCCCCAGGACATGGAAACCAAAGCTGGGGCTGCATGCAAGGTTCCATGAGATGAAGTATATGTGAGAAAACCGCTGGAAACTTCCTTCCTATCAGACTTGGACATCTATTTCCCTATCTGTACTCCTTTTGTTTTCTCTATATACTGCCCATTCACCCCTCCTCCTCAAATACCTTCTACTCTTTCCTCTATTTCTTTAGTTTCTACCCATTCTTTGATCTCCTCCTCCATAGAGTCTTCCCTTTATATTTATACTCACACCAAGTTCTCCATTCTCTTCCCTTGAACTAGTATTTATACTCCATGTCTGGTTGCTCCAGAATTGTGTTGTGATGTACTCCTGTCTTCAGAGCTGCATTATCTGTACTGTACCTTAGACTTTCTCTGTGACTCCTTGATGCCTCTCATCATATTGAGCACAGTGCAACCATGTAAATATAGTAAGCACCTATTAGATGGTGGACCGGATTTCCTTCTATCTCCCTAACTTATGGATCCTTGGGATTAGGTATGAGTGTCAGAACTAGTTGCAGAAAACCACAATAATGAGAGCTTGTCTGCTCATCAGGGCCTGTAAGAATCAGAGAACATAAGACTCTCTTGTCCTATGACCAAACTGCATTTGGGGGCTTATGATGTACAGAGATGTATTAGTACAACAACAATAGCACAATACTTTTGAAATTAAGTTGGTATTAATTTGTTTAAGTTATTTATTGTAATCTCCAGGGCATCCACCAAGAAAATAACTAAACAATATATAGTATAATAAACAACAAGGTAATTAAAAAGGTACACTAAAGGGGTGTCTGTGTGGCTTAGTCAGTTGATATCTGACTTCAGTTCAGTCATGATCTCATGGTTCGTGGGTTCAAGCCCCACATCGGGCTCTGTGCTGACAGCTCAGAGCCCGGAGCCTGCTTCAGATTTTGTCTCTCTCTCTCTGTCTGCCCCTTCCCAACTCATTCTATGTCTCTCTCTCTCTCAAAAAATGAGTAAGTGTTTAAAAAAATTTAAAAAAAGTGTACTAAAAATATTTAACACAAAAAGGACTTTATGAAAGAATAAAAGAAAAAAGTTTATAAGACATATAGAAAGCACATGGTAAAAAAAGCAAGTGTCAACATCTTTTAAGTATTACATTAAATGTAACTGGATTGAAAACTCTAAATCAAAGACAGAGTTACAGAATGAATACAAAAACATTATTCAACTATATGCTATCTAGAAGAGATACGCTTTACATTTGGGGGGGTATGATAAGGGAGCGTAAGGCAAGCTGAAGGCAAAGCACAAGCTAACAATAACCCTGCTCCCCGAGAGTGGGATATGTGTGACATTCTTCAGGCACTCCTGGCAGCCCAAGAGCAAAGGAAAGAAAAAAAAAATGGTTAACTGATAGTGATCATAGTCACGCAGGACATGAGTCTCCACCAGTTTACAAATGTCTCAGTAATTTACAAGAAAAACGCAATATTATCAATAGCCTAATCTCCAGAAACCTATAGACTCAGTTTCCTGGAGCCCCAACATTATCCTCCCCTCTGGAGTGCTGTGGGGAACAAAGGCAAGCAGGAAATGGTAGGTAAAATTAGATTTCTTTATAATCCGTAGCCCACTGACAAATACTTGAGGAAAATGTAGAGTATAACATTTCTCCAGGAACTCCCTATTGTCTTAATGTTAATGCCTTACTAGAGGAAAACAACTTAGCTTGACAATAGCCAGGCCTCTGGTATCTTATGAGTTCTCGTTAGTATATGAAATTCCTTTCGGAGGCCTCCCTTTTGCCTTTACCTCCCTCAACTCCATAGTATATAATCAGTCACTCTTCACACCCCCAGTGCAGCTCTTCCTGCCCATGAGTCCTGTCCCTATGCTTTAATAAATCAACTTTTTGCACCAAAAAAATGCACTTTAAATTCAAATGCACAAATGGGTTGAAAGTCAAGGGATGTGAAAAGATATACTGTACAAACAACAACCAGATGAAAGGACTGACAATACTAGATATAATTGATTTTAACAAAAATTGTTACTACAGACAAGGAATGACATTTTATGGTGATAAAAGGGTTAATACATCAAAAAGACAGATAGTTATAAATACATATGCATGTAACAATGAAGCCCCCAATTCACAAAACAAAAGCTGACAAATCAAAGGGAGGAATAGAAGGGCGCCTGGGTGGCTCAGTCAGTTAAGCATCCAACTCTCAATATTGGTTCAGGTCATGATCTTGCAGTCATGAGAATGAGCCCTGCATCAGGCTCTATGCTGAGCATGAAGTCTACTTAGGATTCGCTGTCTGCCTCTCTCTCTCAAAATAAACATTTTTTTTAAAGGGAGGCATAAATAATGGACCAATAACAGTAGACCATTTTCAATAATAAGCAGAACCAAGAACTATGCAGACCAAAAAGTAAATTGAAGACTTGAACAAAACCAAAAACCAACTAAATCTAAGAGACATTTATGGAACATTCCACCTAACTATAGCAAAATTCAAAGTCTTATCAAGTACACATGGAATATTCCCCAAGATAGATCATATGTTAGGTCACAAATCAAGCTTCAATAAATTTAAAAGGACGAAAATAATATGAAGTGTGTTAGCGGATCACAAATTCTAATTACATTAAAAATCAACAACAGATGAAGAGCGCCTGGGTGGCGCAGTTGCTTAAGCATCCGACTTCAACTCAGGTCATGATCTTGCAGTCTGTGAGTTTGAGCGCCACATCAGGCTCTGTGCTCACAGCTCAGAGCCTGGAGCCTGCTTCAGATTCTGTGTCTACTCTCTCTGCCCCTCCCCCACTCATGCTCTGTCTCTCAAAAATGAATAAATGTTAAAAAAAGTCAATAACTGATGAAAAATTTAGAAATTTGGAAAACAACATACTCCTAAATAATCAGTGGGTCAAAGAATAAATTACACTGACTATTCCAAAATACTTTGAGATGAATGAAAAACAAAAACAGAATTTAAAAACTTTTGGGATGCAGTTAAAATAGTGCTTACAGGGAAATCCATAGCTGTATGTGCCTATTGTGAAAGAAAAAAAGACCTCAAATCAATAACTGAACTAGAAAAAGAAGAGCAAACTAAATCCAACAAATAGCAGGAAAGAAATTAGAAGATTTAAGTTGGAATAAATGAAATAGAAAATTAAAACAAATAGAGGAAATCAACAAGACCCAGTTATTCTTTGAAAAGCTCAAGAAAATTCACAAAACTCTAAGAACATTGACCGAGAAAAAGAAAGGTTCAAATAAATACAATCAGTGATGAAAGAGGAGACATCACTACCAACCTATAGAAATAAAAAATATTGTAGGGAATACTGTGAATAACTGTATGTCAACAAATTAGATAACCTTGGTGAAATAGACAAATTCTCAGAAAGATATAAATTTCCAAAATTTACTTAGAAGTAATAGAAAATTAGAATAGACCTATAAAAAGTAAAGAGATTAAATTAATAATTTTCAATCTTCCTGTAAAATAAAGGCCAGGCCCAAATAATTTCACTAGTGGGTTCTACCAAATGTTTTCAGAATTTATACCAATCCTTCAGAAACTCTTCCAAAAAATTTAAGATGAAGGAACACTTCCCAACTATTTCACTAAGGCTACTATTACCCTCATATGAGAACCAAAGATAGATATCACAGGAAAGCTGCAGACCACTATCCCTGACAAATATCAGCCCCTAAGTCCTCATCAAAACACTAGCAAAATGAATCCAGCAACATGTATAAAGGATTATATACCATGACTAAGTGGGATTTATCCTAGGAATGCAAGGTTCTTTTAACAGCTGAAAATCAGTTAACGTAATAACAATATCAATAGAATAAAGGGCTTTTTTGAAAAAGAAAGTATTTATTTAGCTGATTATTACACAGAATCAAATACTCTTATGTTAAGACATTCAAAAAACTTAAAATGAAAGGGAATGTCCTCAATCTGATAATTGTATCTATCAAAACACACATAACATCATATTTAATGTTGAAAGGGTGATTACTTTCCCCTTAAGATCAGAGCAAGACAAGTTTGACTGTTCTTTCCATTTATATTCAACAGTGTAATGGTGTCCAGCTGGGACAATCAGGCAAGAAAAAGAAATAAAGTCATTCAGATTGAAAAGAAAGAAAAAAAAATCTCTATTTGCAAAAGACATCATCTTGTTCATAGAAATTCCTGGGAAATCCACAAAGAACTATCCAAATTAACAAACGAGTTCAGTGTGGTTGCAAGATATAAAATTAATACACAAAAATCAATTATAATTCTGTATGCTAACAATGACCAATCCAAGTATAGAGTTAAGAAAATAATTTCATTTACAATAACATCAAATAAGTAGAACACTTGAAAATAAATTTAGCAAAAGAAGTATAAGACTTGTACATGAAAAGTACAAAATATCATTGAAATAAATTAAAGAAGATATAAATAAATGGAAAGACATCCCATGTTCATGGATTTTTAAGATTGAAATATTCCCCAATTTTGCTGATCCTAAAATTCATATGGAAATGCAAAGGACTCCAATTAGCCAAAGCAATCTCAAAAAAGAACAAAGTTGGAAGACTCACACTTTCTCATTTCAAAACTTAATAGAATGCTACAGTAATCAAGATAGTCTGGTATTGGCATAGGAGAGACATACAGTTCAATGGTATAAAATTGAGAGTCCAGAAATAATTTACGGTAATTTATGGTTAATTGATTTTAACCCCGGTGCTATGAAAATTCAATGAGAAAAATTAGTCTTTTCAACAAGCCATTCTTAGAAAACTGAATATCTACACAGAAAGAATCAATTTGGATCCCTATCTCACATCACATAAAATTTTTAACTCAATATTATTTATAGCCCTAAATGTAAGAGGTGAAACTATACAAATCTTAGAATAAAACATACGAGTAAATATACAAGTAAATATTCATGACTTTAGGCTAAGCAATGATTTCTTAGAAATGACACCAAAAGTGCAAAGGACAAAAAACCCCCAAAACCCAAAATTGGACTTCATTAAAATTAAGAATGTTTGTGCTTCAAAGGAAATCATCAAGAAAATGAAAAGACAATCCACAGAATGAGATAAAATATTTTCAATTCATATCTATGATTAGGGACTCAAACTAGAATATATAAAGAATAATTTAGCAATAAAGTCAAATAACTCAATTTAAAAATAGGCAAAAGATTTGAGCAGTTATTTCTCCAAAGAAGATATACAAAGTGGCCAATAAGCACATGCAAAGTTGTTCAACATTATTAGTCATTAGTGAAATACAAATCAAAACCACAATGAGATATCACTTCACACCCACTAGAAAAAAAAATTAAAAACCAGCAAGTGTTGGTGAGGATATATGGAGGAATTTGAACCCTTGTATGTTGCTAGTGGATAATAAAATGGCACAGACACTTTGGAGAACAGTCTGTCAGTTACTCAAAATACTAAGCACAGATTTTCATTTGATCCAGCACTTCTAATCATAGGTATATATCCAAGAGAAATGAAAGTATTATATCTACACAAAGACGTGTACACAAATGTTCTTAGCAGCATTATTCATGATAGGTAAAAACTAGACACAACCCAAATGTCCATCAACTGAGTGGGCACTCAGTAAGTGTTGGCAATAAGTGAGTAGATAAATAAAATGTGGTATGTAGATACAAAGGAATATAATTTGGAAACAAAAAGGAATGAAATACTGATATATGCTATAACATAGATGGACCTTAAAAACTAAATGCTAAATGAAAGAAGCAAGACCAAAAGAAAAAAAAAAGGCTACATATTGTATCACTTCTTTTATATGAAATGTCCAGAACAGAAAAACACATAGAAATACAAAGTAGATTAGTATTTGCATCAGGGGCTAAGAGGAGGCAGAAATACAGTGATTGGTAATGGTATAGGGTTCCTTCTTGGGGCAATCAAAATGTTCTAAAAGTAGATCGTGGTAAGATTTCACAACTTTTTGAATATATTGAAAATCATCAAATTGTACATTTTGAAAGGTCAAATTTTATGATTTGTGCATTGTTTCAATAAAAATGTTATTTAAAAAATCCTGTGATGAACAGCCTTGTAAATGTCACTATATGCACAGATGAGAGGGGTTTTTTTGAAGGATATATCCCAGGAATGCACTAATTTAATTAGAGATTGTGAACATCAGCATTTTGACAAATATCCCCCCAAATTTTTCCTATCAAGTTGTAAGTAAGTTGTAAAAGTAAGAATAAAATTATCCATTGTCCAAAACTTCCAAACACTGGACTGAAATTTATTAATTGAAATTTTAATTTTGCCTATTTAATAAACAAAATATGCCATCTTATTTGGATGTCTTTGTTTTTAAAGTTTGAACATCTTTTCCTATATTTATTGAACATTTTAATTCCTTCTCTTCAAATTGCCTGTGCATCTTTTCTGCATTTTTCTATTGCTTGTCATAAGCCAGGCACTGTGTTTTGCACTGGGGACACAAAGATAGATATGACATGTAAAATAGCTCACAATTCACCAGGGAAGGTCTATTTACAAACAGCAGCATATAAATAGTACTCTGTGATGGAGTGATTTAAGAGCATGAGTTCTGGGGTAACTTGGTTTAAATTCTGGATCTTCCGTTTAATATGACCTTATGGCAAGTTATTTAACCCTTCTGGGCCTCAGTTTACACACTTATAAAATGGGAGAGTCCCCTTTTCATGTTGCCCTGAGAATACAGTGAGATAATGCATGGAAAGTTCTTGGAATAATGCCTGGAACATAGTGGGCACTCAGTAAGTGTTGGCAAGTATCTTTATTGTTAGAGTACAGAGTGCTACAACAGTGTTACAAGGTGCCATTAGAACCCAAAGGAGAGATTATTTCAGTCAGAGGGATATCTGGGGAACATTTCATGAAATTTCTGGAGGAAGGGAAGGGTATTCAGACAAAGGGAATACTTTTTGTTTTTATTAAAGTGTGTATTTTCCCAATGTTTCAATTTTGAAGAGTGTGGCTATTTTTAAAACATAGGTGTAAGTTCTTCTACAGTCTTCCCATCAAGAGATGGAATACATGACCGCAGCTCTTGAATCTGGGGAATGTGATCACTTGGATCAAAAATGTATGTTGAAAATGATGCCATATGACTTTTGCGGCTGGGCCATAAAAGGCCACGTGACTTCCTGCCTTGTTCACCGGAACACTTGCTCTTTTTTTTTTTTTTTTTAATTTTTTTTTTCAACGTTTATTTATTTTTGGGACAGAGAGAGACAGAGCATGAACGGGGGAGGGGCAGAGAGAGAGGGAGACACAGAATCGGAAACAGGCTCCAGGCTCTGAGCCATCAGCCCAGAGCCCGATGCGGGGCTCGAACTCACGGACCGTGAGATCGTGACCTGGCTGAAGTCGGAGGCTTAACCGACTGCGCCACCCAGGCGCCCCTGCACTTGCTCTTAAAGTCCTGATCTGCCATTAAGAAGTTGAACTACTCGCAAGCTTCCATGTTATGAGGAAGCCCAAGCAAATTTGGCAGCTTTGTGCAGAGCTTTGGTTGACAATCTTGGCTGGGCCAAGTCTTCAAGTCACCCTATTTTGGGTGCTAAATATATAAATGAGGAAGCTTTGAATGATTCCAGACTCCAGCCATGCTAGGCATTCTTCAACCACCAAGTCTTCTCAACTAAATTCCTATGTGGGCCATCCACAGGTGATCCCCTGTGCCTTGCCTGAATTTCTGATCCTAATCCCATGAACATAAGAAAATGGTTGTCATTTTGTACTACTAAGTTTTAGGTTGGTTTGTCACCCAGAAACGGAGAACAAGCAACAAATACCTGGCTAAAAAAAAAAAAAAAATTGTTCCCTTAGTTTTCAGGACTGTGCAAACTTGAAACTCTACAGTATTAGCTCTATTAATTGGTGATACTAGCCTGGAACAGCTCAGTTAGAGTCCTTCAAGCAACCTTCCTGGCACAGTGGGAAGGGGTCTTGGGGCCAGAGCAGCAGATACTGGATGAACCTCAAGGGCACAGCAAACTTGTCTAGGAGTCTGGTGTGTGAATGAAAATCTTTTAGAACACTGCAGCTTTTGTGATTCAGTTCCTGTTCATTAAAAATCACATTCTCCAGGGCAAATTAAACATTAATATTTCATGTGCATTTTCCAGGCTCAGTGGTTCTTGAATGGTGTTTTTCACTTAACTCTACTGATATACTCAAGGTAATGTTAAGATTTGACTTCAAAAGTGAGGGTGGGTGGAGGATGGAAAAGGAAAGAAAATATAAGTGTGCTGACCTTTTGATTTCCAAAGACTTGTGCCTCTCTTGACTGTCAAGTGGTATGAGCTTGGACTTTTATCTCCTGTTGTGGAGAGCAGGATGAATCTGAGAATTTTTAACACTAGAAAGGACTTGGGGGTAATCAAGCACCCGTGAGCATCACAGGGACATTATTCTGGTTTTGTTTTACTGATTTTCAGGAATTAAATTTGAATGGAGGCAAAAGGAAAATTCTTTCTTACAATGGAATTCCAACTAATAGATGTAGAAGTAATGATGGAAATTGGTTACCACCTTTTAGGAAACACTGTAGTAATAATCGTGGCTGGCAAGCATCACCAACAGATACTAAACTTAGTGGGTGAAATATAATGATAAATAAAGCGAAATAATACTTTTATAGTAGAGAAACCTAACAGGCACCATCCATCCTAAACAAATGATCAAGTTAGCCTCACTCAAGGTGAAATGTCTCAAAATCAGGTGCCTCATGACATGATGTACCAGGAAGGAGACAACATTGCAGATCCTGGATTGGATCCCAGATCAATGAAGAGGACATTCGTGGGGAAAATTTGAAAAAGTCCATAGATCAATTAGTAATATTATATCAATTATTTTCTTGACTTTGATAATTGTGCTATGGTTATGTAGGATGTTAACCTAAGGAGAGCCAGATAAAAGGTATGTGGTAACCCTGTAAGCTACGTTTTTTTTTTTGTTTTGTTTGTTTTGAGCTACGTTTTTTAAGTAATCTTTTTGTATGTGGTAAAATGTACATAATATAAAATTTATCCATTTTATCTATTTTTAGGTGTACAATTTCAGTGGCATTAAGTGCATTCACATTATTATGTAGCCATCACCACTGTCCATCTCCAGAACATTTTCCATCAAAACTGAAACTCTTTATTAAACAATAACTCCTCATTCTCTCCTCCCTGCAGCCTCTGACTACCAACATTTTGTTTTCTGTCTCTATGGACTTCGACTACTCTAGGCACCTCATATAAGTGGACTCGTGCAGTTTTTGTCTTTTGGTAACTAGCTTATTTCACTCCGCACGGTATCTTCCAGGTTCACCGATGTGTAGCATGTCTCAGAAATTGCGTCCTTTTTAAGGCTGGATAGGTCCTAAATGTATATTGTATATATTGATGAACACTTGGGTTGCTCCTACCTTTTGGCTAGTGTGAATAATGCTGCTGTGAACATGGGTGTACCTGTGTCATTTGTGCAAAAAAAATTTTTTTTAAGTTTAAAGTAATATCTAAATCGAAATTGTTAAAAATGTAAAAATATTTTTAAAATTAAATTCGAGGGGCGCCTGGGTGGCCCAGCTGGTGAAGCATCTGACTTCGGCTCAGGTCTTGATCTCATGGTTCATGAGTTCAAGCCAGGCCTCGGGCTCTGTGCCGACAGCTCAGAGCCTGGGGCCTGCTTCAGAGTCTGTGTCTCCCTCTGTCTCTCTGCCCTTCCCCTGCTTGTGCTTGCTGTCTCTCACTCTCAAAAGTAAATAAATAAACATTTAAATAAATAAATAAATAAATAAATAAAATTAGAATGTTCCTTAGGAGGAACCGTCAAGCTGGAGGCCCCACCACTTCCTATTGTCACATGGAAGGTCACTTCAATGGTTATGTTACCTGAAGGCCGTTGGGTTGCACCCCTGGCTTGGTCTAATTTTTTTATCTTATAAAATGGTAAAGATTATAATTCGGGGAGGGGCAGGGCTCTTCCAGTTGAGAAGGAGTCACCGGCAGAAATCCCAGGTCTCCTGTCAATCAGCACCCTTCACATCACATTGCTTCCACCACAGCCTCGGTCTATGCCCCAGCCACCTTTGCAGCCGTGGCTCTACATCCAACAGACTGCAGGCTGGAGTTCTTAACAAAGACAAGGGCGACCGAAGGACAAGGAAGCTGGTGCGTGACATCCCCTCTGCGATGTCCTCGCAACCCACGACCTGGGATTCTCTGATGAGAGGCACTGTCTTGGCTCTGTTAGAAATGGAGCTAACTGGTGTCATGGAGCTGAAACTGGAAAGTAGCAAGAAACAGGTAAATGGATCGCAGACCTAACAGAAGATTAGTCTGCAGCCATTTGTTATTTTTTGGCATCCTCTTGCCTCTTGTCTTTGGACTGTGCAGCCCACATCTGCTGGCCTCTGAGCACCTGAGGAGGGCTGTCTGAGATCATTATGCAAGTAGGAAGGCACCACAAGCAGAGAGAGACAGATGCTGGGTAACTTACAGTAGTACAAGGTTGCTGCCTACACAGACCTCGATGATGTAATGCTCATGCATTCCTCAGTTTTTAAAGTAGAATGCTAATCTCTTTTAGGTTTATTTATTTATTGGGGGGGGGTGCAAAGGAAGGAGAGAAAGGGAATCCCAAGCAGGTTCCGCACGGTCAACAAGGAGCCCAATGCGGGGCTCGAATCCACTAACCATGAAATCATGACCTGAGCAGAAATCAAGAGTTGGTGGCTTAGCCGACTGAGCCACCCAGGCGCCCCAAGTAGAATGCTAATCTTAAAATAGAAAAGACATATTAAAAACAGTCTTAGGTCCCTAAACACTCACCTGAGTGTCCCAGTAAGAGATGTCTCATATACGTCAACATTTGGTATATTTTCAAATGTTTTCTTTATTTAAAAAAATTTTTTCAGTGTTTATTTATTTTTGAGAGAAAGAGACAGAACATGAGTGCAGGAGGGGAAGGCAGGGATGGAGCCACAGAATCCAAAGCAGGCTTCGGGTTCCGAGCTGTCAGCACAGAGCCAGACACAGGGCTCGAACCCACGAACTGTGAGACTATGACCTGAGCTGAAGTCAGACACTCAACCGACTAAGCCACCCAGGTGCCCCATGTTTTCTTTATTTAAACACCTACACACCCTTCTTTTATACCATCACCTTTTTTTTTTTCTTAAGACAAAATATGTTTGGTTCTGAAGGAAGGAGAAAAACAAGTGAAAGAAGAATTCACAGCAAATTGTCAGCTTGAAGTTTCAGGCTGGGTGATGGTATAATAATGTTGCTAGCTCAGACTTGCAGTGTTTTTAGAAATTATCATTATGCTGCAAAATTTTATGGAAACCAGCAACGCTTCCTATTGCCTTTATTCCTTACCTCTTGCTTCCTTTTCCTCCTGATAACCATAGCTCCAAGCTATAGCTCTTCTCCAAACCCACACACTCCCATCCCTTAATGGGAGGGAGCCTCTGAGAACTGCAGCCAATTATGAACTAATAAAAAGGTGTGTTAAATCCTCACAGAGCCCACCGCCTGCTCTCCTTCGGACCAGGGTTTTTTCCACTTAAGCAATTCCTGGATGCTCCAGAAGGTCTGTGAGCATGGCTTCCACCCCAAATTTTGTGCTGCTATGCATTTGCTTACTTTTTAGGAGACCCCACAGCTTCTTACCAATTCACAGATGGGTCCAGAGTCCCCATACAGTTAGGCCTCTGGTTTAGACCCATCATGTTCTTTGCATTTGTCCATTGTGCTAATTTTCATGATGCTCAGTCAGCTAAGTTGGAAGTCCAGTTTGGTAGAATTGGATGCCATTCCACATATAAAGATTTTTTATAATTTTATTATCAAAAGGAGCTGCTGTCAAGGGATTTAAGGAGAAGGGATGCCTGGGTGGCTCAGTTGTTAAGCATCCCACTCTTGCTTTTGGCTCAGGTCATGATCTCATGGTTTGTGAGTTCAAGACTGGCATCGGGCTCTGCAGCTGGCAGCATGGAGTCTGCTTGGGATTCTCTCTGTCTCTCTGTCTCTCTCTGCCCCTCCCCTGCTCACACTGTCTCTGGCTTTCTCAAAATAAATAAATAAACTTAAAAAAAAAAAAAAAAAGAGGTTTCAAGAAAAAAAAAAAAAAAACAGAAAACAAAACAATACATCAAGGACTGAAACCAGCCCAGCCCAGCTGATAATTGCTCTTCAGTTTCACTTTGGCTCTGCGTTTTACAGTCAGATCTAGGCTCTGCATTACACTGACATTTCCTGAGACCATTCTTAATTTCCCTGGATCTCATGCAATCTCTTATGGATGAGAGACTGCAGTCTGTAATAAGGTTGGGGGACAAAGAGAACTGAGGGAGTCCCAGGCTCTGCCCTACAGATACTTACAGGCTGGCGAGGAAATGTACAAGCAGGAAAATT
Organism: Herpailurus yagouaroundi; assembly: GCF_014898765.1. NCBI lineage: Eukaryota > Metazoa > Chordata > Mammalia > Carnivora > Felidae > Herpailurus > Herpailurus yagouaroundi. The sequence continues at coordinate 29,219,680 of NW_024412427.1, read as the reverse complement.
GTACTTGTGTAATGGACAGAAACATGACAGTATAGAAAAAAAGAAGAATAGAAAGAGAGGTTGTGGCTGTTAAGTAGGCAGGAGACAGTAAGAAGAAGAGAGGAGAGGGGAAGGGACAGGCTGACAATTTTTGTGAGAGAGGCAGGGTAAGTTAGTGTGGATTTAGATAGCATTAAAAGGCCTTTCTTTGCATCCTAAATTGTGTGTGTGTGTGTGTGTGTGTGTGTGTGTGTGTGTGTGTGTTGAAGCTTGGTCTCATGAAAGTGCAGTTATCTCTAGGAGGCTAACTCCCTAAGCCATGACTGGCTAAATGCCTCCATTGAGATTTGCTGATGGGATGGTGGTTTCTCGGGCTAGAAAGGAAGAGAGTAGGACTAAAAGAGGCAGAAAAGAGGATACCAAAGGCCTAGGTATACCTGTATTACAATCATGCCCCAGCCTGAACCACCTCTTGTATATAGGTTCTAAATGTTCACCCCTACTGACTTGTACATCTTTCTCTCAGCCAAAGTTTCTCCTCTTCAACGTCTGGACCCAGGATCACACTTCTAAGCTATTTGAATTCTCTTACTTCTTCCTGTTTTACTTTGGAAAGAGAGATGGACAAGAAATGGGTCTGGAGAACAACTGGTAAAAATCACCTCCTTTCCTGCAAAAGACTCTTTCTTTGTCTTATGCCTCCCCAGGACCACTATTAGCTGCCTCTGCTGTCAGGCTCTCGGGTGATTCACAAAGAAGCTCAAAGAACATGATCAGTAGCTGAGGATTGGGGAGACAGGCAAACCCGCAGAGGGAGGCTGTCACTCCAATGCTGAGGAGCCCCAGGGGTCCTCATTAAAGCCCTTTAGTATTGGAGGAAACTTCGCAGTCACTCAGGGTTCAGTCATGTATGACCATGATAATTTGTGCTACAAAGCACCACAAATCTTGGTAGCTTTAAACAACAACCACAGTTGCTCACAGTTTCCTGGGTAAACAGTTTAGGCTCATTGAGTGTTTGTTCAGGTCTTGATTGGGCTACTTCATGCATGTGTGGTCAGTTGTAGTTTATGTAGTTGGTTCTGCTTCAGAGTGTTGACTGGCTGTGAGCGGGGGCACCTCAGGTCTCCTCTACATGGTCTCTCATCCTCCAACAGCCATGTCCAGGCTTGTTCTCATGGATGATGCAGGGTTCCAAAAGTAAATACAACAGTGCAAAAGACCAAATGGGAATGTGTAAGGCCTCTTGAGTCGCAGGCTTGGAACTGGCCCACAGCACTTTGACCATATTCTTTTGGCCAAAGCAAGGCAGAGGCTAGCCCAGAATAGAGAGGACTGCCAAAGTTCCAGGGCAAATAAAGGAAGGTCAATAATTGGGCCATGAATGGAATCAATGTATCACAGTCAGAACATACCAGGAAGTCCACCTTAAAGATGAATCGGGGACCAGCTGATGCCTTGGGACATCCAGTTGCCATCTCTTCCCAGAAGGCAAGGCATGGATATCACCATTTTTGGATCTGCTAGATGGGACAGTTGACGCACAAAGGGCGTCAGCATGAGGCCACAAACCAAGATGTTGCCAGTTTCCAGCAGAAAATGGCTAAATCCATTTGTAAATTTGCCTTGCCAGGCCCTTCAAAAAAATCATCCCATTTACTGATTGAAGCAGTCCTGCAAGGTGGGTGTTATTATTTCCATTTTAAGTATGAGGAGACAGAGGTGCAGAGTTCATTTGGACCCAGGTCTGGCTGACTTTGAAGCCAGTGCTCTTCTATTTTTCACTCTCCCTCAAATTTCTTCCCTACCTTGAACTTGTCTTTCTCTGAGTCAGAGGATGGGCCCTGCACGTTACTGACACCTGCCCAGAGACCATTACTGGTTTCCCTGGATTGAGTGCAAGGTAAGCGAAGGAAGGGAGAAGGACATAGTTCGGCATGATTTTTTTCAATTAAAAAAATAAAAAATTAATACACAAATTAAATATGAACTCCCATCATGAAATAGAAAACTTTTTTTTAAGGCAGACTTTTATATCAGCTATAAAGTCATAGCTGCCATCCAGAGCAAGGGTAAGAATAGTTTGATTGACAGCTCAAGATGATGAGGGAACAAACCATATTCCTCAGGTTCACACTGGGCTATACCCCCTCCATGGGTTGGGCAGGGACCAACCAACTTCTGCAGTACAGAGAGGAGGTGCCTTTTATCCAGATATTTTCTGGAGAACACCTCCATTTACTAGCCTGTCTCTTAAACCAGGAAGCCTGAAGGATTTTTGATCCATACTTTTGAGATTAGGCCTTCACATTTTCATTTTTGCACTTGTGGCTTGCCATCAAAGGCTGGTAGTGACTAATTACTCTAAGTCCTCTGATCATTTGTCTCATTTTGTTCTCATTGTCAGACAACTGAGTATCCTTAGTCAATCCCAGGAGAGCAATTCCGACCCATAGCCAAGGGGATCATGCATGCTGCACAGTAAGGAAATGCTTCTTCCTTATGGGAAGATTCATACACAGGCTGGTTTTGTATGAAATGTTAGGGATCAGAAGAATCTTAAGCCTTAAAAACTTGAACTACTGACACAGCACCTAAAGTTTCATCTTTCAAAATTATCCTGGTATGCCAAAAAGACAGACTTGGGAAAAACTGCAGGCTCCATGTGGACAATCTTTGTATTGCTTACAAGTACCTGGTATAGAGCATGTGCTTCATAAATATCTATTGAATGAATGAAAATATTGGGAAGTTCTAGACTGAACTTGGGAGGAGTTACTAATAGCTGTGTGCCTCAGTGTAGATGGCTATCTTTCAGTATGGCATTCTTTGGGCATTAGTAAGACATTTAATGCTTTGGGAGGCAAGCAGGAAATATAAATATGTGAGTCAGGTATAGGACAATAGGGAGAGGTGAGGCTTGTGGCAAATTGGAGAGTACATGCCTTCCTTACGACAAAAAGATTGAAAGAACTATGTTGGGCAAAGAAAACTTAATTTGTGAGTCAATGAGTGATGCATATTGCACCTTCTAGCTCTGAACAGTCTAGAACTCTAATAAGTGCTTGGCAAAAGGCACATCTTAAGAGGGATTTTGAACTCCTAGAAACTCATGAGATTGAACCAGGGTAGAAATACCCTCAGGTCTTTTAGCATTAAAAAAAAATCTATTTGATCACAGACATGACTGAGACTATCTATTATTTTTGTCCATAGTTGGGCCCAAGTACTCTGCAGCAGTTGTGGTAGACAAGACAGATTAATCACTACCAAACATCAGCTCTGGGGTTGATTACAACGGAGAAGAAGGGGTGAAAGAAAAGTAGTCACCTGAGCTGGTGTCTTCACAAGCAAGTTGTTTCCTTTTTCTTTGAAATCTGGAATAATCCAGAAGAAAGCTGGATTTGGCCAAGCCAATAGCAAATGTGATTTCTTAATGAAGTTCACTGGTGCCATATTAAATTCCACATCAATAAGAGGGCTGGAGAAAGGGGATTCATTTGGAATTGTATTCAAAGGGATACATTTGTTGGTTTGTGTATATGAGAGCAGTGACATCAAGACTAAGTTAAATATTGAAATATCAGTGTTGGTCTCACTGGAATAAAGTTGCAGAAAGAATGGAAAAGCTTGTGAAGGAAGAAAGGGACTTTGCAGGGAAGAAAGCTGATTGCACTTTCGAAGAGTAAATAGCTGTAAAAATGATGTCGCATTTGTCTTCATTGCAGCAGAAAGATTTTCACAATATATTGCTTTTGTAGAAACAAAACAGTGTGTGCCAACTAAGGTTACTGCTTGGAAAGATGTTCAGCTAATATTCACCTAAGTGTTAATAACAGGTGGCAAAACTTGGAATGATTTAATTTTTTTGGTTTACCTCTTTATTATTTTCTACAGTGAGCTTTGTAGACTCTTAAATTTTGACCTATACAATAAAGATAACCTAATTTTGTAAAATAAAAGCCAGTATGCTTCATAGTATCTCAGCATTTTCACAGTGGAAATGGCCTGATAGAGTACCTAGCACTATGTCTCACTTTGCAGAGGTTAGGACACCTTAGTTGGCACCGGAGTTCTTCTTGGGGAGGCAGTGGTCTTTATCTGAGAGAGTCTTGTGATGGTTGGTAGAGTCCTAAGGTCATGGGTGCCTAGAGAACAAAAAGATCTGTTCTTCCTGAGAAGAATCTGTTTTGACCCATGAGAGGAAGGAATTATAAGCAGACCAAGGGACACAAAAAAGAAAGGGGAGAGAAGTCAGTAAGAGATGTGAAGCTGGCATGACATTGGGCAAAGGGGCCACTGCTTGAGCCCCAGTGGTGAGGTGACCAAAAGTTGTCTTTATGCCTGCCTGATGCTTACTTTACAGTTGTTTGTATTTTGCAACATAAATCCCCTCTCTGCATCCCTGACATCTTTAGTAAAATACATTATAGTTACAAATGCCTTGGGTGAGTGGTTAGAGTTAGGTAGGTGTGGGGAAATCAAGATGGTGGCTGACTTTCACACCTGTTAGCCTAATGAAGAATAGAGATTGCAGGTGTGGGATTAGGACATCAGCTATTAACCTAGAAGTTTTATTGGGAGCAGAAAACAGGATCCAGAAGTGAAACAAGGATCCAGATTTCACCCTTAGAATTTACAGGAATGTTGAGAAGGGCTTAGGACTTCTAAACGTACATAATTCAGGAGTGGGGGAGGGGTTTGAGTAAATCTTATTTAGATCTCAAGGTACAGGGCATTTTCAGTTGACATCTGGATTATATACATAAGAAAAGTGAGGTTCAGAAAGTTAAATAGCTTGGTCAAGGTCATACTGCTCTATAGTGGCAGAAGTTGGATGAAACCTCATGGCTATTGAGAAAGTGGAAATTTTCTCAGTTTCATAGAGGGAGGGAGACTTGAATGATAGTTTTGAGCCAATATACCTTTTTGGGATAATTTATTTTCAAAACAATTTCTTTCTTTCTTTCTTTCTTTCTTTCTTTCTTTAAAGAAGTAGACTTTATTCTTCCATTGAGGAAGGGTAATTGTTTTTTTTCCTAGATAAAAGTACAGGTTTAAAATGTTTCTAATGGATTAATATCAATGAAGGAGATCCAACCACAAAGTAATTCATACTATCTGCTATTCTTCAGTGTATAACCATACATTCAAATAAAGCAAAAACCAATTGCAAAGAAAAAAAACATTTTAAATAACTTAGGATGCTTTTTGAGTATAATTATTAAAGTTGATGACTTTACAGAACCAACTGATTAGGGTTGAAATAATTTCAAACTCACAGAAAAATTTCAAGAATAGGGCAAAGAATGTTAATAGAACCTCTATCCAGAGTCTCCAGTCACTAACATTTTACTGCACTTTCTTGATCATGTTTTCTATGTATACATATTAATTTTGTTGAATTTTCTGAGTGTAATTTGTACATGGCATTTGTTTCCTAAGGACAAGACAGTATAAGTATTATAATCAGAAAACCAACTTTGATATAATATTATTTTCTCACTTGCAGACATCAAGACATCACTAATATTCACCATTTGTCTTAATAATATTATTTATGGCTTTTAAAAAGTCTGACCAAGGTCAATCCAGGATCACATGTTGCATGTAGTTTTCATCTCTCTTTTAATCTGGAAGAGTTTCTTAGTTTGTCTGTCTTTGTCTTTCATGACCTTAATACTTTTGAAGAGTACAAGCCAGTTATTTTGTAGAGTTCCATTCAATTGGGAATTGTCCAATGTTTTCTTACCATTAGACTGAAGTTATGTTTTTTGGCAGGGATATCACACACATCATGGTGTATGGTCTTGATACAATGTACAGTCTTTTAAATGCAACTACGTTAAGATAAGATTAACCATTCTGATCTCGCCCAACTAATAGTGAATTTACAGACTGAGCTCAAGACACATTTGTGGGCACATTCAATGCTACTTGCTCACAGACTTCTGAGCACTCAAGTGTGAGGATACTGAGTAACTTAAAAGCAAAACCTATGCTAACAATGAGAAAGTACACTTTGAAATAAAAACAATACCATTTACATTAGCATAAAATCAAAAATGAATTTATATTTGTTAGATATAAATCTAACAAATCAGGTGCAAGATATATTTGAGGGAAACTATAAAACTCTGATCAATGGTATCAAAGAAATAAATGGAGACATATTCCATGTTCATGGATAGCAAGACTTCATATTGTTAAGATGTAACTTCTTCCCAACCTCATCTATGGATTCAATTCAACCCCAATCAAAATCTTAGTAAATTGGTCTGTGGACATTGACAAATTGATTCCAAAGGTTATATGTAGAGACAAAAGACCTAGAATTGGCAACACAGTATCGAAGGACAGGAACAAAGTTGGAAGACTGACACTGCCTGATTTCAAAATTTACTGTAAAGCTATACTAATTGAGGCAGTACAGTCTTGGTGAAAGCATAGAATAATTGATCAAGAAAACAGAATAGAGAGCCCAGAAATAGGCCTGCATAGATATAGTCAACTGACCTTCGACAGAAGAGCAAAGGTAATACAATGGAATAAAGATAGTTTCTTTAACAACTGATGCTGGAACAACTGGACATCCACATGCAAAAACAAAACAAACAAAAAAAAAAAAATCCAGGCACAGACTTTACACCCTTTACAAAAATTAACTCCAAATGGATCATAGACCTAAATATGAAACACAAAACTATAAAACTCCTAGAAGATAGCATAGGAGAAAACCTAGATGACCTTGGGTATGTGATACATTTTTACATACCATACCAACGACACAATCTAGGAAAGAAATAATCGATAAGATGGGCTTCTTTTTTTTTTTTTAATTTTTTTTTCAACGTTTATTTTTTTATTTTTGGGACAGAGAGAAACAGAGCATGAACGGGGGAGGGGCAGAGAGAGAGGGAGACACAGAATCGGAAACAGGCTCCAGGCTCTGAGCCATCAGCCCAGAGCCCGACGCGGGGCTCGAACTCATGGACCGCGAGATCGTGACCTGGCTGAAGTCGGACGCTTAACCGACTGCGCCACCCAGGCGCCCCAAGATGGGCTTCTTTAAAAATAAAAACTTGTGCTCTCTGAAGGACAATATTAAGAGAATTAGAAGACAAGCCACAGACTGGGAGAAAATATTTGCAAGAAACACATAAAGGACCATTATCCAAAATAAACAAGGAACTCTTAAAACTGAACAGTCAGAAAACAAACAACCCAGTTAAAAAAAATGGCCAAAGATTTTAACAGACACCTCACCAATGAATACATACAAGTGGCAAATAAGCAGATGAAGAGAGTCTATATTATACACCATGAGAAATTGCAGGGACACCTGGGTGGCTCAGTCGGTTAAGCGTCCAACTCTTGATTTCAGCTCAGGTCATGATCTCATGGTTCATGGGTTCGAGCCCAACGTTGGGCTCTGTTTTGACAGGGTGGAGTTTGCTTGGGATTCTCTTTCTCCTCCTTCTCTTCCTGCCCCTTCCCTGCTCTCTCTTCCTCTCTCAAAATAAACAAATAAACCCAAAGGAGTTGAAAACTCATGTTTACACAAAAAGCTGCCCATGGATGTTTACAGCAGCTTCATTCATAATTGCTAATACCTGGAAGCAACCAAGAGGTCCTTCAGTAAGTGGCTGGATAAACTGGTATATCTAGATAATGGAATATCATTCAGTGCTAAAAACAAAGCAAAACAAAACAAAACAAAACACGAGGCTATCAAGCCATGAAAAGACATGGAGGAAACTTAAATACCTATTACTAAGTGAAAGAAGCTGATCTGAAAAGGCTACATTTTGTATGATTCCAATTCTCTGGTATTCTTAAAAGGGCAAAACTATGCAGGCAATAAAAAAGTGTTTTCCAGGGGTGGAGGGAAGGAGAGATTAACAGCAGAACAGATGATTTGGAGGGCAGTCAATAGTTTGCATTATATTATAATGATGGGTATTTGTCATTATACTTTTTCCAAACTCATAGAATTTACAACACAAAGAGAGTTGTGTCAGTAAGGCAAACTGAATTTGGGGTGATTATGGTGTGTCAACGTAGGTTCATCTTTGGTAAAAAATGTACCCTTCTAGTGAGTGATGCTGATAATGGGGAAGGAGATGTATGTGGGGGAGTGGGAAGGGGTATATAAGAAATCCCTGTATATTTAAATTTTGTTGGAAACTTAAAACTGCTTCAAAAAAGATAGCTTTGAAAAATATATACAGCCTATTTCAGTGGATTCTGATTGCTATAATTACCCAACCAGGGAGCAACATGTTGGGAATGGAATATAAAATATGTGGCTTTTATTTTTTATTTTTAATTACTGCTTTTATTTATTTTCATCATTCTTTTCCTGTTAATCTTGGAAAGCATGGTTGGGCAGTGAAAAACATAGGGATAAGGAGTTGGACATTTTGAATAAACACAATGCCTCCAAAACTGTAAAAGAATATAATTGAAAGGATTCAGTAAGAAGCTATTCCATTCTTAGCAGAGAGGCATATGGACACACAGAAAGTGATATGCTATCTCATAAAAATCAATCAATGAGAAACAGTGCAAGACCATTTCATACAGAAGGCAAACAAGCCACATTATTTAGATGAATAAAGTAAATATGATTTCCATAGAGGAGTAGAAGTCTTGACAGCTTCTTTGAACAGATGCCACTCATGCAGCAGAGAAGCCTAATTGTTTGTATGTGCCTTCAGCTTCTCTGTCAACAGGAGGAAGCCTGTGGAGTGAGGATGTCATTTCCTTGCATAACCAGATGTGACAGAGGATATTATTCAGCCTCAGCTTATCTGGGCATGTTATAAGGTTATCCTGGTCTGAGAAAGTCCGTTGTGTAGAACCAGAGCTTTCCACACCCCAACTTATAAAATGGGTATTCATTAAAGCTGAATGGAGTCATCAGATCAGGTGAAGTCTAACAAACTGGAGTAGAGAACTTATAACATGCTTTCCTTTGCACATAAATCTACGTGTGTCAGTCACCTTTCTGTCTGTAGAATCCATGCGTTTCAATGTGCTTATCTCTGTAGGACTCACTAAAAACCTGTTGATAAAATATGAATTGCATGGATGGATGTTCCTTTGGAATTAGATATTTCCAAGGGAGGAATTAGCTATTTGAAGGGAGACTAGCAGAGAGAGTGGAGTCACTGACCTCAAGTCACAGCACTCAGGACACCTTGTCCATTCCTAAGCCACTCCTGAGCATTTGTCTCCATGGACAACATTCAGCTCTCTTCTGTGATTCTGGGAGCCACTCTTGCCTACAACCAGGAGCTCAACAATGTGAAACAGCTGGCATTGTACATGGTTGTTTTCTATATTGTAGGACTGAATGAACAGTCCAAAGTGGGAATCAAGCTATGATTCACTACCAAAAAGTAAACAACTAATTTATATCAAGTTTATGACAACCAGGTAGTGAGACAGATAGAGGGTACCTGATTCTCTGCCTCACTCACTGTTTCTTTCTAGCCTCGGGCAAAATTTCCAAACACTATTTCAGAAATGAAAATTTAAGAACATACATTATTCCTTTAGAGGAGCCGGGAATAATCTACCTGTCAGATCCACTGGGATGACAGTGACATACTACTGTCCTGGCTTTTCTTTTTAGCTCCTAAGTTAGAAGGTCTGTTTTAGATTCATGCATTCATATGTTGGGAGAGGAAGTAGGATGCATTTAATCATTTTGTTCTTAGCTGGAATAAATTTCACAGATGGAACTGGCTGCCTCTACCAGCCATTTATTGTGGCTCCAAAGACAATAATTAAGCCATTCGTATCCTGGATGTCATCAGCCAGTGGCAATGGGATCAAAGACATGTAACCTGACTCCCAGTAGCATCATCTGTTAAAGGGGATGATGCTACCAGCTTCCAAAACATGACTGATTCCATAGGACAAAGGAACCAGGCTGGGAAACCTAGGCCCCTCCAACTCACTATTACCTGAACTTGTTATCCTAGGCTTTCCTGTTACACTTTCCAAGTATCCTTCAATGCCCCCTTCTACATAACGACAACATCCAAACTCCTCTGCATGGCTTGGGTGACCCCTCATAAACTGACCCCAGTCCACTTCTTTGGCTTCTCGGTCTCTCTCCACATTTAGCCAGACACAACCACTTGCATTCCCTCCAGAATCCTGGTGTGTTCCTTTGCACATGTCATGGGATCCTCTATAAACCCTCTTTCCTTTTGGCCTGTTGAAATTATGAGTCTCAGTGCAAATTCACATCAACCTGACACTGTCTGCCCTGGGAAGACTCCCTTTCTGCTGACAGTCATTGCCTCACGGGTACTGTATCATAAATCTACCACAAAACATATTGCCAGTATTCTAGTTGTTTACAAAGAGCACTGTATTCCTCTGATTTCTTTAAATCAGAACCTATATTCTATCTAACTGATGGCCTCTGTGCGTCAGATGGTGTTGATGCCCTGCCTTCATTCCCGTGGCCTACCCGGGACACCACCTGTAGACAGTACCTATACATGACAGAGTCTTCATGCATTTTTGCCTCTGGAAGCATGTTTGGTCTTCTTGGGGAAAGAAAAAGTGCCAGCAATTTGATGGCTCGGTTGCAACCCTCAGCAAAGAAGGAATGGCAGCTGGTGGTTAAATTTCCCAGCTTTCTCAGTCTTTGATGGGATAACTCAGAGATGTCATCACTCACAGAAGGTCTAGAATGTTGCAATAATGGTCTGCATTTTGTTTCTGCCTCTCTGGATCAATTCCATGGTTAGTTGTCTCCACACTGACTGAGCTTGGCCATGTGCACTTGTTTTGGCCGATGGGACTTAGTAAATGTGACACAAGCAAAGATTTGTTCCCAAATCCATGTCTCAGTGTCTGACATCATACTTGCTTATTGAATGTACTAAGTACATGATTGTTGAATGAACTGAATATTTTTCTGCTTCTATACTATCCCCTGGTATGACTGTGGCTCCTGTTAGTTTCTTTATCCATTCCTTTCAAACTCCCGTAATTTTCCCTTGGTCCTTTCCTCTTTTCCAGTTAATGGCCAGGAAGGTTTGTTTTGGCTTCAGCTGCTGGGTCTAAATTTAGGTTAATGTCAAGCCTCAGTGAAGACACAACTCTACAAAGTTCTCTTTGGCACTGATGCTGCCCTCCCTCCCCCAGAACATGGTACCACTTCTGGACTTCGAGATCGACAATGGCTTGTCTCCCATCCTTCTTCCCATGTCTTAGGCTCTGCAAGGTCTCTCTTGGTCTCCCATTCTTGGTTGACAGTCCCAAGAAATACAATCAGCAGGAACTGACTAGAATGGACCCTTGGATGCCAACTACTTTCTTGTGTCTGAATTTCCATCACCTTGGAAGGGAACTGATAGCCTCCTGATGAAACTGATTTTTTCCCCTTCACAGAAGTAGAGAGCAAGCTAAGGGCAAGGAAGGATAGAATTTGTGGATTACCTTATTTTCTGTCTTAGGTTTTTTATATCCCATCAAGTCACAACATTTTAGGCCATTAATGGTAATTAATTAATTGAAAGCCATTTAACACAAGCACAAATTAGGATCTTCATGTAACCTTTCCTAGCATGCTTGGTCTTCCTGATTGCAGCGTTACGTAACACATCAGTCTGTCATTTCGTGAGCATCCGATGATAATGTAAGCTTTTAGATTTTATTCCTCATCATTTATTTTTATATTTATTGAGTGCTTACTAAATGTACAGTGCTGTATTAATCACTAAGGGGGCAGTCAAAGAAACATCAATTCTTGTTCTGTATTTCACCTAGCGTAAATCCAATAGGTTGTGGCTGGTGCAGAATCCTTGCATCTACAAGCCGCTTTGTTTGGAAAACTGGTCTTTATACAACTTTTACAAGTAAAGTGGTGAAAAGCAGGCCAGGGGGATCTGCAGTGAAGTGGCGTGGTCAGATCCAGTTGGTGCGTGTGGCTAATTACTCAGGAATCTCATGCAGTTGGGGTCTCAGTCTCATCCAATATGAAAGGCGGATACAACGGTTCTCTGGTCTCTGAATCTCAGCCAATAAACGACAGGGTTCAAATGCTCATTGCTAGTAGTGAAGAACATAAACATCGTGCTTTATTTCCTTTTCCTCCTGTGTAAAATGAGAGGTTAAACTAATGCCTTTCTATGATTCCTTCCTGTAATTCCATCACTGTAGTTATTACTTGTAAAAATTTAAATGACTCCAGATAAACCACTTAGAATAATTAGGCTAACATATCACAAGTTTTTGGTGAGATAGCAATTTCCAAGCGGTCTGACAAGTGTTTAGAAACTATTATTTACAAACACCATTAAAATGACATATATTTAAATCACCTCAATGCTTTTCCTCTTTCCCCTCCCTTACACTTCTTGAAGAAATTGTCTTGATACCTCAACTTCATCATATTTACTGCTACCCTTCACAATGTGGCTTCCTTCCTATAGCAGACGTGATCACTTTTCTCCTCGGATCCCTTTGGGCCTTAGCATTTAGGGCAGGCCAGCTCTGCATTTCTTCACCTGAGTTTTCCCTAGTTGGCCAAATTCTGCTCTTCTGAACATGTGCCAGGTCAAAGTACTGGAGACTTAACGCCACCCAGGAGTAATTAGCAATCCTGAATCGATGTGTGATTGCAACTGGCACATAAATACCCCAGCTCCCTCACAGCTCAGGCAGGATACCTCTGGGGCACGTGTTCTACACCAGCTCTCCAGAGTTTCCTGGTGGGACTGAGCCCCCAGTTATCCACAATGGCAACTTGCTTTCCCTTTCCTGTTTCACTCCCCCCACTCCCCTACCAGTATTTTCTAGGTCCATTCCTTAAATAAACAACTTTCATTTAAATTCTTATCCCTTAATCCTGGAAACCCAAACTAACATATGTGTCCTCTTCCAATGTGCTAAGGTGGCACCTCCAATTTCAACAAGGACTTCATCTCTAAAACCAGTGGCCTTGGTTGCCCCATTCTTTCTTTCTTAACCCTCACCTACTTTCCTTTCACAGTCCTCAATTCTCCTTCCCTATCTCTAACAGTCCAAGCTCTGTCTCCTTGCCTGGCTCCTCTTTTCCCCTTCAGGTCCAAAGTTCTCCAGGATTTTGCCCTGGGACCTCTTCTCTCCTTTTTCTCTCAACACTCTTCCTTGGCAATGCTATCTATTGCTGTGGTATGACTGAGGTGTATGTGGATGGATGTTTGTGCATTTGACTTTCAGATCCTTGGCCAGCTTTACCTCTTTTTGACTTTGGTAATTAACCTCTATGGGCATTATCATTATCTGGATGTGCTTGGGACTCGGAGCCTAGAGAGTCAACACCCCAGTCACTAACCAGAGCTTTCTCTCAGTTCTCTCACTATGAATCCCAATTTACCTTCCGTTCTAGTTTATGGATAGTCTCTAGTTTTTAAAAACTTCATTTCTCTCTCTCCCAACCTCTACCACCCCCACTTAAGTGCCGTTTAAGAAAATGATGCAGTTGGTGCCACTATAAATCGATTCTCTCCCTCTTGGCCCCTCAGTGCTGCCCAGAAGTCGTCCTTTGCCCTTTGTCAGCATCCCTTCCCTTGCCAGTAACAGTGTGCAAAACGTTGTCTCCCTTGAAGCCCCCACGCCGTCACCTCTTCCCTCACTGGAAGCGTTTACTTTGCTTCCTTCACCTTTGAAGTAGTTGTGACTCCTCAGTGGGTATTCTCCCCATATCCTCTTCTGTGACCTACACACTGAACTTCATCTGCCCATCCTGTTTTTTTAGCTCAGAGAGAAGAGAGTTCCCTTTTCCTACTCAGGCTCCTTTCACTTTTCAGTAAAGCCTAGCTAGGCAAGAGACAAATGAAAATGAAGAATTTGGGATTGAAGAAGTTCTGGGTAAAGTAATTGTGATGAAATCACAAGCAATTTTAATGTAGAACAAATACCAGCAATACTGTAAATCATGGTTATATGCAGAAGGTTAATATTTACACGTAACCTAGTGCAAAATATGACACATCAAATGAATAATTTAAAACTTAAAGTAGTGTGTACAGGGGCACATGGGAGGCTCAGTCAGTTAAGGTTCCAACTCTTGATTTCCACTCAGGTCATAATCTCCCAGATTGTGAGACTGAGCCCCATGTTGGGCTGAGTGTTGACATCAGGGAGCCTGCTTGGGATTTTCTCTCTCTGCCCCTCCTCTGCTCATGCTCTCTCTCTGTCTCTTTCTTTCAAAAATAAATAAATATTGGGGCGCCTGGGTGGCTCAGTTGGTGGAGCGTCCGACTTTGGCTCAGGTCATGATCTCACAGTCTGTGAGTTCGAGCCCCGCATCAGGGTCTGTGCTGACAGCTCAGAGCCTGGAGCCTGCTTCGGATTCTGTGTCTCCCTATCTCTCTGACCCTCCCCCGCTCATGCTCTGTCTCTCTCTCTGTCAAAAATAAAAATAAACATTAAAGAAATTTAAAAATAAATAAATAAATAAATATTTTTTAAAAAAGTAGTGTGTACAATATAATCCCAGTTCCGTAAAACAATTTATCTAACTACCTTTTTTCTCTCTATATATATATATATTCTTACAGAAATATCTGCAATAAAATTTATCTAATGCTATTAATGGTTATTTCTGAGTAATGAGGTTTGGGGTAATAAAAAAAAAACCCACCTTTCTTTCAGTGCTTTTTTTGTACTACTTTATATTAAAAAATAGTAATGAGAACGTGTAATTTTGACAAAAATAATTAAGTTATTGTATTTTTTACATGATCAGGGAGTCTTAATTTATGTCAAGTTAACAACTTGGTTATTTGTATTCATTGCATTCATGAGGACTGCAACAAGTAAGAACACTGTGTTTACACTGAGAGATTAGCCATCCCCCCAGTAGAAGAATTCACAATTTTGTTTGCTTGTTTGCTTAAATATCAAGAGGAAAGACACTCGATTATCTAAGAAATCTGACGCCAACATAAATTAGATCATTCATTCAACAACTACTCACTGTAGGCTTAGTTTTATCAGGCGTCGCATTTACACAGAAAGCAAGACTTATGATGTCACTACTCTCCGCTTATATTAAAACACTGGAACAGTGAAAGCCAAGTATCCCAGGTCAAAAAATTTTTTTCTAATGCCATTACTGTACGTGGCATATGTTTTAAGCCTAAGTTATTATCTTCCTGTTCTTGATGTCTCCAAATAAGTCGTCCTAACATGTTTCTTATCTTCCTTTGAACTCTTTCTACCTTGACACAATGTAAGCATTAAGTGAATCTATTTAGGAAAATTTAGGAGAAGAATTGGATGTTCATGAGAGTCAAGCAAAAATGAACTATTGGAACCTCATCAAGATGAAAAGTCACAGGGAAGGAAACAATCAGTAAAATTGAAAGGCAACCAATGGAATGGGAGAAGATATTTGCAAATGACATATCAGATAAATTGTTGGTAACCAGAATCTGGAAAGAACTTATCAAACTCAACGGGGGCCCCCCCCCGCAAAAAAAAAGTAATCCAGCAAAGAAAAGGGCAGAAGGCATAGACATTTTTACAAAGAGGACAGCCAGATGGCTAACAGACACATGAAAAGATGATCAACATCACTCATCCACAAGGAAATACAAATCAAAACCACAATGAGACACCACCTCACACCTGTCAGAATGGCTTAGATGAACAACTCAGGAAACAACAGATGTTAGCAAGGATACGGAGAAAGGGGCACCCTTTTGCACTATTGGTGGGAATGCAAACTGGTGCAGCCCCCCTGGAAAGCAGTATGGAGGTTCCTCAAAAAATTAAAAATAGAGCTATCTTACAACTCAGCAATTGTACTACTAGGAATTTATCCAAAGGATACAAAAATGCTAATTCGAAGAGGCACATGCACCCTAATGTTTATAGCAGCACTAGTGACAATAGACAAAGTATGGAAAGAGCCGAAATGTCATCAGCTGACAAATGGATAAAGAAGATGTGATATATATAGAATGGAATAGTATTTGGCAATCAAAAAGAATGAAATCTTGCCATTTGCATCATGAATGGAACTAGAGTGTGTTATGCGAAACGAAATAAGTCAGTCAGAGAAAGACAAATAGATGATTTCACTCATGTGTGGAATGTAAGAAACAAAACAGGAAAAGAAAGAAAAAAAGAAAAATAAGATAAAAGCAGAGTGGGAAGCAAACCATAAGAGACTCTTAAATACAGAAGACAAATTGAGGGTGGCTGGAGGGATGTTGGGTGGGGGGATGGGCTAAATGGGTGATGGGCATTAAAGAGGGCACTTGTTGGGATGATCACTGGGTCTTATATGTAAGTGATGAATCACTAAATTCTAATCCTAAGATCATTATTACACTGTATGTTAACTAACTTGGATTTAAATAAAAATTTAAAAATGCATATATTAATTAATTTGATACAGAATTAAAATAATAATTATAAAAATAAATAAAGTTATAAATAAAGAGCAACCCTAGGATTCTACAGTTCTCATGTTCTTGTCAACTTCCTAATGGAGAAGCTACCAACATCTTGTGATATTGTTGAGGCTACTTCATTTGTGTCAGAAAATCAAGGGTTTGTGTCCATGTTTCACTTTCAACCTAAGAGTTTGTTATATTCAGTTATTCTCATCAGAGGAGCTCAGCACATCACAACCTTCTCCAAAAAGTTATGGTCAAATTGTTTTAGGGACAAAAAATGATTTGTCTAGAGAATTTATTGCTTTTTATATATACCTAACACAGAATAATAGAAGCCATTCATTAATATGGAACCATTACACTTAGGGTAGAACTGTTAATTCAAATGCAATTTCTTGATTCCCTAACCATTAGTGGAGTTTAGTCACTTAATGGACTTCAGCTATTCAGCTATTATACACACACACACACACACACACACACACACACAGGCTTCTTTAGAAGTATATTAGTATATTAGTAAAGAAGATGAAACTAAAACTCTTGCTTTCGAATGTCCTGTGATTATTTGACTCTCAAATAATAACCCACAAATTCAGTTCAGGGTTTCTTTTTGAAATGATGAATCTGAGCTCAAATGTAAAATGAAGCCACTGCTCTAGTGGGTGGAAAAAGTATGAACTTCAGGTTTTATGTTTTATTTTTAAAGCCTGACTTCTTTGAGCAGTTACAGCCAAATATATAATTATTGCAAACTTAACTATAGCATCACTCCCTGATGTGCTGTAACATTGTGATCTACAGCTAATAAGACCTTTTGAAAGAGACATTGAATTTTAGATATTCATTCATTTGAGAAAAAGAATTTTTTTTGATCTATTCTATCACTGATAATTTATAAGTTGGGAATTTAGAGAAACGCAGGAGTCTGCCAGTCATTGACATGAGGCCTGTTACCTACTTCTATTTCCTAGCTACATTGCTGCCTATAAATAAATGGACGCTACAGGGGTAGTTTCTTGAAAGCTAGTACTTCAAGTGCCTTTTCTCTGAGTTAATGGCCGAATAGTCACCTTGTGATCCAGGTGTACTTATCAGTGAAGAAGCACATAATGAGTCCCTATTATGAGTAAAGCATATTGGTCGCCAGTGGGACAGGAGTATTTAATGGGTTGTGTATTCTTCCTGGAGAAGAAAAATCACAAAGACCTGTAAAGTTGGTTGACATTACGAGGTGAAGATGTAGGAGCTTTCATAAGTCTTTTAAAAATTATTATTCTTGTAATTTGGTTTGGTTTGGTTGTAAGGTTCAGAGAATACTCTTGCAACCTAAGAAAGAAGGATATTTATTGACAGGATATTGGCTTGGGTAATGTTGGTGGTTCTAAAGATAAACTCTCAAATCCCAGTGCCTTAATGTAATAGCGATTTACTTTCTCACTCATAAAGCTCTTCTAAGTCAAGAATCAGGGACCTGGGGTCCTTCCATCTTGCGACTCTACTGTCTTTGGCATTTGGCTTCCAAAGTTACTGTTCTTAATCACGTCAAACCTCAGAAGAGAAGAGGTGGAGAATCAACCTATGGTCAGTTTTTACGCATCAAGCAAGGAAGAAGTGCACATCACTTCTGCTTACATCCCACTGGCTAGCATCCTCATATGGTGGTACCTATCTGCAAAGCAGGCTGGGAAATGTGGTACTGCTGTGGCCCAAGGAGAAGACAAAATTAGTCTGGTAACTAGCCTTTACCTTCTGTCCCATCTTTTGCTGGGAAATGGAGCTGGGAAGTTATAGGAACTCAGATGAAATGTCTGCATCTCCCATGGCCTGGATAGTCTCTTTCATGACAACTAGACCCCATTTTCCTCTCTATAGCAACTAGTGAATCAAATTTCCTAAGAAAGTCAGCATGATTGGTTAAGATAATTACCATGGGCTATAGTGAATTTAATTCTGGATTATTTCAGCCAGGCACTCTCAAGGATCATGGCCAACTCCTGGATGGGTTCCCATTGGGCTGTTTACTCCTCATTCAATCAGTTGTCACTCCCAAGAAAGTACAACTTACAATTGTTTTCTTGAGCAAAAAAATGTAACCAGGTCATCACCTTATTATTATTACTCCTACCAATAATAGGTTTTTTATTCTATGCACTTGCCACTGTGTTCAAAACCTTATACACACTGTACTATTTATTTTTCACAACCACCATATTTTATTAGCCATTTCAAATAAACATGAGCCTCTTAGAGATTTCATAATCTAGACAAGTTTCTGGTACTTTCTAATTCTAAATCCCATTATCTATACCTTTGAACATTGCTGTTCCTGGCTTCCTTTAGTCACAAGAGAGGCATTGTATATAGTGAGTGCTGGGACAAATGTGACTGGTGCCAAGAAAAGGAACAGATTAAATGCAGGGGAAGTCCCAAAGAGATAGAGAATATTCCAGTCTAAGTCAGTCAGATAAGGCTTAAGGGATGAGCTTGGACTTGACCTAAAGCATACTGTATTAAGTTAGAGTCCAAAAGGAATTCATAGCTTTCATGTTGGGGAAGTTGAGTTCTGAGCTATTTACCTTTGGTTACCATGGTAATAGATCGTGTAGTGTCAGAAAAACTGTCCCTTAAGGGATTCTTAGATAGGAATCCTCTTGGAAACACTTAGGATCAAATCTATCTCTTGTTTTGTTTCCCCTTCTGAACCATGTTAATCTTGATCTAGAGGAGAAGAGGGCAGAGGGTGGAAGACTACTTCTTCTGACTCACAATTGATCCACGATGAAATGAGAGTGAAATTATAGAATCTGGATTCAATATTGTTAATACCACTAAAAGGGCGAAAATAAATATATGACAAAAGATTCCTCCTATCCACAATAGCTAAAGAGCTCCTACAAACAGAAAATTAAGACAGACAATCCAAAAGAAAAAAAAAAAAAGAAAAAAGAAAGAAAGAAAGAGGAAGAAAAGAAAGAAAGAAGAAACAAAGATAGAAAAAGAAAAGAAAACAAAACCAAACTTTTCAGGGCAAAAGACTTGAACAAATGATGTGTAAAAAAGGATTTCCAAACCACTAATAAGCATATGAAGAGGTATTCCGCTTGAGGTGATCATCAGGGAAATGCAAATTAAAATCACAATGAAATATCATTATGTACCCACCAAAATAACTAAAAGGAAAAGGCATAAGAAATCAAATGTTGCTGAGAATGTGGAGCGATCAGAAACCTCACACATTGCTGGTGGTCAGTGTGTCTGTGGCAGGCGGAATTCTGAAATGACCCCCACCAAGATTTCCTCTCCCTCGTGTACGTGCCCTGTATCATCCCCTCCCCGTGAGTGTGGGGACAGGATTGTGAAGATGATGGATGTCATTTATGTTATTAGATTACCTTTTGTGGCAGAGGGGAGGGATTTTATCAAATGTAGTTAAGGTCCCAAATCAGTTTACCTGAATTAATCAAGACAATTCTCCTGGGTGGGCCTCACCTAATCAGGCTCACCTAAACAGGGACTGAGCCTTTCCTGAAAGAAGGGTGAAAGTGTGAGAAGGTTTATGGAAAGGGTCATGCAGCAAGGTCATGAGCGTAGCTCTAGGAGCTGAGAGTGGAACTTGCAAAAATTGAAGACTCCAGGTCTACAACTACAAGGAGCTGAATCCTAAACACCTGAATATGCTTGGAAGTGGACTTCCCCTTAGTTGTGCCTGTAGATGAGGACATAGCTGGCCACTATCTTAATTTCTACCTGTAAGCCCATGAGCAGAAGACCCAGCTAAAATGTGCCAGACTCCTTATCCATGAAAACTATGAAATAATGAATTTGTGTGGTTTTAGGACACAAAGTCTGTAGTATTTGTCACACAATGGAAAACTGATACGGTCTCCTAAAGTTGAATGTATATATGCCCTTTTACTCAACAATTCTAATCCTAGGGATATTCCCAACAGAGAGACATATCTGCCGGGAATACATACATTACAAATTCCACAGAAGCAATAATCATAATAGCCTAAAACTAAAAACTACCTAAATGAGCAAGAGGGGGAACTTATGGGGTATGGATAATACTTTATTTCTTGATTTGGATGCTCATTACATAAGTGTGCTCAGTTTGTGACAGTTTATGAACTGTGTTCTTTCCTAAGTTATACTTCAATAAAATTAAAAGAAATTTGATTTTAACATTAAATTCAATTAAAGGATTCAATTCAATTAAAGTTAAAATTAAAAGTCAGTTAAAATGAAAAGAAGTTTATTCTTTCATTGTATACCAGCACGATTATTGCTAGAGTTTTTCAAATGCAGTGAGCACACATATAAAAGTGGTCACATGATTTTACTTGTGTAATTATCCTAGCCTCAGTCCTACCTGAACAAAAACCAAAACCTACTGTAGCAAAACAAAAACACTTCATTGTCAATTGTTTGGATTTCTACCTTAATTCTTACTTGATTTTTGGCTAACCTTCAATATACTGTTTTAATAAATATTTTTTGTTCTTTTTCCAAGAGATTTAAAATTAGTAGTATATTAAGAATTTTAAGGGGTGATTGGGTGGCTCAGTCGGTTAAGCATCCGACTTTGGCTCAGGTCATGATCTCATACACAGTTTGTGAGTTCGAGCCCTGTGTCAGGCTCTGGGCTGACAGCTCAGAGCCTGGAGCCTGCTTCACATTCTGTGTCTCCTCTCTCTCTGCCCCTCCCCGTCTCGTGCTCTGTCTCTCTCTGTCTCTCAATAATAAATAAACATTAAAAATAAAAAAAAAAAAAGAATTTTAAGACACTCGGAAAAACACCTCTGATGTTATTGTAAACTCACTTACTCTCCTAGACATATACATATGTCTATACATCTTTTTTGATGAACAGATGTCTTTTAGCCAGGTCACGATAAAATAGAAAACTTTAGTCTCAACACACCTTTCTGACAGTAAAGTTACAGGTATTTTTGTTCCATTTCGGGGAGGAAATACATTTGTTTGGTCATGGCCTTGCAAGAGTTTGGTAAAAAAAATCACCAGGTATTCATTTAATATCTCATATATAGACCACTGTGCTAAAGCCCTATGGCTTTAAGAAGTGTATTGTTTCTACTCTTAAAAGATTTATGATCTACCTGAAGTACATACTCATACACATTTGTTAATGACATAGGTTTATACGTTAATACCAAATAGGTGTTGGATATAGAAAAAATTACAAAGAAAGAAAGGAAAGGGAAAACATCAGAACTCTAAAATGGTGCCCAGAGAGCAGAGTTCTTGGCTGTCTGGGAAGGTTTCCCGGAGGCAGTTCGGTAGGAAAACAAAGTTATTTTCCACAAAGCAAATTTGGTTTTAAATCTGAGTTTTTTTCACTCTCCAGATATAAGTTTAACTGGTTGGGGCTTTAAGTTTTTCATCTGAGAATTAGGTCTGATGGCAACAATTTCTACCTCACAGGCTTGTGAGTTTAGATGGGATAACTTAGTAAAATAGCGGGTTCCCCTAGTCTGTATAGCTGACCCTTCTTTGGGATGAATAAGTAATCACCGAGGATCCTTGGTGTCTGACCCTGAGCATTGGAGAGGATGGGGCGGTAGGGAATTGGAAGATACACTAAGTATTAGAGAGAGGAAGGAGAAGGACGTATTGTAGGTTTAAAATGAAAAAAAAAAAAAAGAGTGACAAAAGTGCAGTATGTGATGAGAACAAGACAGGACAGTGTGTAAGAAACCTGGAGGAACAGATAAAACTAAGGAAGTTTCCTTACAGGCTGGCAAACCCAGTACTAGGCTGGCCATGGTGAGGACTAGAGGTAAGCATGGAGGATATGGTCCTTGAATATTTACCTTTTAAGTGGAAAGACAATACTTACACCCACATTTACTTACATATATAAAATGACTGGAGGAAGAGTGTTGGGATGTACTAGCTTATGTCATGTAGGCTTTGCTTTTTCATCCCGTGGGAATTTGGAGAAGAGAAAGCACATGGTGGTCCATAGCATCAGGGAAGGTTTGGAGCTCAGTCGTGAAGGAAGAAGGGTGGGACATGAATTCAAGGAAAGAAAAGAGGGCTCCTTCTACACAGGTGTGGCACCATGCAAAGATTTGTCAGACAGAAGCATTCTGCCATAGGCTGATTTTTTTTTAACTTAACTATATATCAGAACAAAAATCATTTGGTTAAGTGATACTGTTTTTGAGAGGGGGGTATAGAGAGGGGAGGAGAGGTGGCAAGGTAAAAGTTCATTTTTCCCAGATAGAAATTGCATGTTTGTGGCTGACTCAAAGCCAGTGGGCTCCTCTCAAATGAAGAGTAGGGGTGAGAGAGACTTAGGTATCTGATTTTACCCCAGAGTATGAGTTCCCTGAGAGTTCACAGTACGCATATCAAGATTCTCCAGATATATTTAGGATGACATTGTCCCTACACCTCCTTTCTCAAACTCCACCGTCAAAACTACAAATCCCCTCATTAAGCCGTTTACCTCTACAAAACAAAACAAGACAAAACAAAAGTGACCCCTTGGAGAATTAATAAGTCAAGTCATTATCTGTCTTAGTTACACCCGGATTTGCTTAAGTTGCTAAGATCCTAAAGGGCATTGTCTAAAGGGGAAGTAAGGAGGAGGTTAACAATAGTCTGCCTACACTATGAAAAGGTGCATGGTACGGAAAGAGTAGCAGGTATTCCCGAATCAGCTGCAGCCCCTTGGCAGTCAGAAACTAAAAAGCCTGATGCCATATCCCTTTTCAGCCCACCTCAAAGCTCAACACATGCTGCAGAGCACTTAGCCTGTTTGGCATGTACTAAGAGGTAAAGAGCATGAGTTTATTTCTGAAAGATCCGGGTTTAAATCCAGATCTGGTTGTTTTTTTTACCTTGGGCCCTGATCTGAGCCAATGTCCTTATCAGTGCCATGAGCTTAATAATAATAGCAGCTTCCTCGGAGTTGCTGAGAATATTAAATAAGAATATGTGTAAGGACTCCAGCACACAAGGGTGCCCCATTGTAGTCAGGTAATAATAATCACGGTGACAATCACTGTTCTATCTGTGGCTCCTGGGTCCCGAGTCTTGTCTCCTAACAAGTTAGGGAGGTGGGTAGGGAAGGAAGGGGGGTCTGCTTGTTTCCTGTGTTGAAATAAACACAAACTCTTGAAACAGCCCCAGACCCTGGGCCAGAAGACAGCGGGCTGCTCCCTCAGCTCGCATCCTCTCTCCCTGCTCCACCCACGCTTCCCGGGAGCAACAAGTTCCCTTCTGCAAAGACCCGCCCGCGCGCCACTGGTAGACCCGGCGGGCTTCTCCTCCTAGACTAGTATGACTGGCGGGGAAACCCACCGAGGGTCGAAATCGCTGCTGCCAACACCCTACCGGGGAGGGAGAGCCAGCTGCTCATGAGGGAGCCGCGTCCGGGAGGAAGACGGGAGGCATGGGAAGTCCGGACAGAGGGACTGATAGGAAACCTAGTTCGCACTGCCCTTGAGAGGCAAAAACAACAAAAGAAAGCACCCACCGCTCGTTTCCCGCCCCTCTCCTGGGATCGGGAGGGAGAAGATAGGGCCCCGAATCCCACACCTCCACCCAGCCTCCACCCAGACCTCCACCCAGCCTTCTGGTTGCCAAATCGCATTCCTACGTCCTCCACGCTCCCCTTTCCCGGTTTCTCCGTGCATCCTCTCACTCTACCCCACCTCTCGCCAGGTCTCCTAAGGACACTTGCGATTTCTGACAAGATATTTCGTAAGAAGGACAAGCAGGTAAGCCACGGCCCCCACCCAGCACTCTCCTTTCCGCTGCGTCCCAGATGGATACTCTGGAGTCACAAAAGGAGTCCCAAGGCGTCTTAGGTTGGGAGCCTTAGGCAGCTGCCCGAACAGTTGAACTCTGGCAACTTCTTGGAATGGGGATCCTCGCGCCCTCGTGAGAAAGCCAGGGTGGCCGCCCACACACCAGGAGAGACACCCCAACTTCTCCACAGGGAACTCCTCTAAAATCTACCTTTCCAGCTTCTACAGCTGTGAGTTGAGAATCAGAGCTAACTAGGAGTACGCTTCGGGGGCGGGCGCTCGTGGGCAGGGGCGAGGGCGAGAAGTTCCACCCGGATTTTGGAAAGAAACCCCAGTTCATGTCTCCAAGTCTCCTGGAGCCAGAGAGCTGTTAAGGAACGGGGCCGGTCACCGGGAGGGAAGTCCTCCTAGCGCGGGGTCCGAAAAGCACGGAGGTGAATTGCAATATCCAAGCTTTTAGCCTTGTCCCTTGGAAACTACTCTTTCTCCAGGGGATGGGGGCGGGGGATACATCCCTGGCAAAGACTGCCAACGTCAAGCCCAGATGTTCAGCACTTCATTCCCCCATCCCCACCCAGCCTTGAGAACTTGGTACCTCGGACAGCAGCCCGGGCGCAAGGCATTGTCAGAAAGGTGTTATCTTGTTTTCGCCACCAAGTCAAAGAGCAATAAATTATTTTTATGACCTTACTAGTATAATTTGAAGGACATTTTAATTACATAACCCGTGAAAGATCACCGGAGGCAATGTCGTGTTAAAGAGCCCATGGCAGAATATCTGCATCGCATGAGAAAGAAAACTTGCAAATCTGCAATGAGATTGCGCAGGGCTGCCCCCGTTTTGAAACAACATGCGAAATGCAAGGGAGATTTTACCTTTCGGACTCCAAAGCCGTGTTCTGCTGCAACTTGGCGAGCTTCTTCCTCTCCTCCTTTATGCAACTCCACAAGAAAATGATTCGTGAAGACCGGTCTCTCGGCAGATGCAAAAACCATGACACAGAAGAGGAGCCCGGCGGCCGCCTTCCACTGGGAGACACAGCCACCTTTCATCTTTCTTGGGAGTGAAAAGTGGTGCTAGGAGGCGCGCAGGCTGGTGGAGCGGAGCACTCGGAGGAAAGGTGCAAATGAAAAATGTATATATATAGTTTTTTTTGTTTGTTTTAAAAAAAATCTCTGTGTAGAGAAAGAGACTGATTAGGGGGCTCAGAAAGCAGCAAATCAATGTGTATTCTCCTCCAGCATCTGGCTGGCGGGGAAGCCGTGTAGTCAGGCTCGCTGGCAGAGGTGCGAATGTGGGGAGCTGTGTGTATCTGAGAGAAAGAGCGAGTGTATGTCTGTGCTTGAGGCTAAATCTGCATTTTCAGCTCCTCCTCGGCTCCAATTCCACTGGGGACAGAGGAGAGCACCAGCCTGGCTGACGTGCGCTCGCCAGCAGCCAATGAGGGCCGGAGATGCGACGGGCCCCGCCCTGGGCCGCCCCGGGCCCACCCCTGCCCGCCCCCAGACCGGCCGGTCCGCCTCCGCCGGCGGGGGGCGCTGAGCGGCGAGCCCGCGCCCCCGCCCCTTTCAGAACCCTGGAGAGCTCCTCCATCTCTCCACCCGGGCCCGCCTAGCTCCCAGGAAAATCCCCCCAGCTGTAATCTGGTCGGCGGCGCCGGAGTGATGTCATTGTTTGTGGAAATCTGTAAGGCTCTGGAAAGAGAATTACGGCGTGTGCCGCTCCCTGAGGCTCCGAGGGGAGCTGGGGCACCGGCCTCTCCCTATTCCTCTCCCCTGCTTATTTTCCGCTGCAAAATAACTCTTTTTTTCTCTCTCTCTCAAGGCACACTTGCCTCTCTCGCGCTCAACAACAAAGCAAATATTAACCCTCCTCTCACCACTTTGGACAAATCCCGGGGAGGGTTACTCCCTTTCCCCGCACGGGGAAGGTTGGGGAAAGCAGCCTTCTTGGGGTGACTCATGGGGACGAGTATTTATTTATTTATATTTTTGTAGGCTCTGGACTTGTCTGGAACTAAGCAGCTGGGAAGCCTAGCAGACCAAGCTCACTCCCACCAGCATCTGTGATTAGATGAGACTCCTTCGAGAGTCAGGGTTGCTCCGCAGAGACCGCCTTCTAGAGAGGCGCGGCCAGGACTGACATGCCTGGAGGTACATTCTCAGACTTGGGGACAGACGTTCGGTTGCACAAGGACAGCGAGAGTGTGCGTTTGGGAAGGTATAGCCACCAATCCAAGGCGCTGGGCCAAGACGCCAGTTGGGCATTCTAAACTGAGGCGAATTCAGGCCAAGTGACACTGGGTCAACGAAATTATCCAGTTAAGAAATGTGCACTCCCAGACTACAAATGGCTTACACTGACTTCTTCCTGTCCCAGTGAGAGGAAGCAGGGGCGAAATGTCTGCCTCGAAATCAGGGCGATTGTTTTAAAGTACCCCAAATATTGTTGAATTATAGAATGCGTACACGGATCCCCATTATCATTTAGCTCCAAAGTTCAAAATTCTGCTTCACTTGAATAAGAGGTGAGACCTTTGTCCTAGAGGCTTAATTAAGTGTATGCAATACAGTGAGAGAGAGAGAGAGAGAGAGAATAATGTTGACACATTTTACACACACACACACACACACACACACACACACGAGCGTTTTATTTTTAACAGACTTCCCTTCCCCCCTTTTCATTTTATCATGAAGTCGGACTCTGCACAAGAAAACATTATTGTTAGAAAAGAATACACACAATGCCATGGGACACACTGTCTTCAGAGCAGAACCCTTTTCCTGACATAGTTGGCTCCCTCAGAGCCCTTTCCAAACTAGCCAAATAAAAACACAGATGTTATTGAAAATTTTGATTAAAGCATTAAAGAAATCGGTATGTAATTAATATTAGGATTAGTAGTGGTAGTACTTGAACTCCTTTAAGAAACACTGAGTACTTGAACTCCTTTAAGAAATGCTGAGAAGGTGCTAGCACACAGACTAAAGATAAAAGGGTCCAAAGTGGAGACAAGTTTTCTGGGAAGGTATTAATAAAAGGGAAGAGAGCTGCTCTGGATTCCTCAGTTCTTTACTGCTCAGAGGCTCATTTCTGCTGAGATTTTTTTTTTTATCCCCCTATCCTACTCCACAGCTTACCTCTCATAGTCCATCTGTTTGATTTTAACACAAGGTGTTCTTACTAAGAGACCTTCAACTCTTTCTCTCTTTTCCTTATATTTTGCCCATATTTTGAATCAAAGTACTAGGCTGGTATGAAAAAATGCCAAATGTTTCTTCTGCCCTGTATTGTCATTTGAGAAAAACGGCACCAAATGTGAAAATTACATTAGATGGATTCACAATCATGGAGATCATTTCAAAAGCAGCAACAGAGATAAAAATCTAAGTCTTAAAAAAAATAGATCTGAAGAGCATCAAATAAGTCAATTTAGAAGATTATGGGTGTTGGGAAATAGCGCTGTAATGTAGCTAAATCTCTCTGGAAATGAACATGAAATTACCATCTATTCAGAGATATTTATTAATTTTTTCTGAAACCACAAAGCAATACTCCATTTCCTAAATAAATTCCAAAGATGAAATGCTAGTAAGTGTTGAATCTTATGTATTTGAATTTTCAATAATTAAAACCATGCAAAATTGGGTACAGGCTAAATAAAACCCGGATGGTTGATTAAAATAGGACATTTTTAGTGTTTTACATAGAATACAGTTCATCAAAATATTGCCAGAACAGCATATCAAATGAAAATGGGAATCTTTTTGTGATGTAAATGCTCAATTTTAAATGCATAATAATGTCATATGCAAGTGGAGGAAATATATTGATACATTGAATTGTTATTTGAAATACAAATACACATCCATGTGCATACACACCTAGCTTTTTTAAGGTAATTCTTCCTAGGCTCCTTTGTTGTGTTTTGTTTTCTTTGTTTGAATACCAACAGTAACTTTGGAGCAAAATGGTGAACAAAAGAGAGAAACGGTAGCAGAATGTTTCAAGGACTAAAATGGAATCCAGTGGACAGGAACTCTCCCGCCAGCTCTGCGGTTACTGACGATGCCACTTGGACTAAACCACTGTATCCTTCAAAGCCTTTATCTCCTTATCTGTAAAAGGAGATGGTTGGATTAGAGACCCTGCAGGTCCAAAAGCCAACTTGTAATTTCAAAGAGTTGCCAAAGTAGACTATGATATAGAAAGAATCATCAATAGCTTGAGAAATGTTAAGGACAGTCATACTTTTTTATTACATGGTGGTGGTCAATGGGCTTATTTATTTTTTTTTTTAATTTTTTTTTCAACGTTTATTTATTTTTGGGACAGAGAGAGACAGAGCATGAACGGGGGAGGGGCAGAGAGAGAGGGAGACACAGAATCGGAAACAGGCTCCAGGCTCTGAGCCATCAGCCCAGAGCCTGACGCGGGGCTCGAACTCACGGACCGCGAGATTGTGACCTGGCTGAAGTCGGACGCTTAACCGACTGCGCCACCCAGGCGCCCCATGGGCTTATTTATTTTTATATCCCCTGCCCCCCCCACACACACCAATAGTCTCTTATTTACCAATTTTGTGGATTTGAGGAAAGAATAACTAACACAAACTGGCTGACACTCAGTACCAGACAAGAAAACCATCAATATGTTGAGGTTCTTACTATTTAAGATACTGTTGTATCTGTAGAAAAAAACATAAGTTTGGTTCCAGTTCAAATGTGCAACATAACCCACAGAGTCTCTTTGAAGACATTGTCCTACAAACACCAGAATATTCCCATTATATGGATTCATAACTATAAATCAACAGACCTATGTGTATTAAAACAACCCAAACCACCTGGGGTATGATTAGGACCCTTCCATTCAGATATATTTCTAAGGAGAACTTTGGGCACAGGGAGCTTCAGGTCAAGGAAAACCTATCACTGGGGAGGAAAGGGAAAATTAGAAGCAGCTCTAGGGAGGCTGCTGGATCTTTGAATATTCTTTAGTCCATTAGGGAAAAGATCTTAAGTTTCTGTTGATTTCAGTTGGGTGGGGTGTAATCTGAAGGGGAATAGACACGTACAACAGAAGGTGCAATATAAAATTCAGCCATCTTACATATCAGTTGAGTTTTGTCATTACTGTCTCATTCATTCTGAGTATTTTAAGTGCAGTAAAATTAATTTCACTGGGTGCCACAATTCTTTTTTTTTTTTTTTTTACATTTATTTATTTTTGAGACAGAGAGAGAGCATGAACAGGGGAGGCGCAGAGAGAGAGGGAGACACAGAATCGGAAGCAGGCTCCAGGCTCTGAGCCATCAGCCCAGAGCCCGACGCGGGGCTCGAACTCATGGACCAAGAGATCGTGACCTGAGCTGAAGTCGGACGCTCAACCGACTGAGCCACCCAGGCACCCCGGGTGCCACAATTCTTTAGGATCATACTGTATTACCAACCCCTTCAAGTAGATTCCTCCTAATGACCCTGCCCTCCCTGTTCTTTCCACCCCAGCCCATACTCAGGCTTTCTGAAGTATTGTTACCACTGTACAGGTTTCTACCAAATTTTGGATTCAATGTTGATCAAGTTTTTAAAAAATTTTCCCCAGATGATTTTTATTTGCCAAGATCTCACGTAATTTCCCAGTGGTATTTATCTACACTCTCATATTTGCAGTAACTCAAGATTCAGGTATTTGGAAGTTTTTAATTCATTCCTTAGTGTACACCCACTCCTTCTAAATTATTGGGATTTACTTGGTCCATCCTCCAATTTCTATAGTTTTTATCACCTTATACCTTTTCCTTGAAAGACCTATCTCTGTTTTTCCTTTAGTTGCAAAGTCTCAGGTGACTTTCGTTACCTAAGCCCTCTTAAATTAATATTGTGGGGAGGACTCATGAGGCTTTATTATCACCAAAGCATTGAATCTAGAGTGTTTTGGGTTGTCTTCATTTTATAACTTCATCAACAAACCATCAAATTTATTCAGACTAATTGACTATTCATAAATAAAAGCTACTCATTGCTTCCTTATTTTCCAAAACAGTAAAAATTTATTTTTTGTGTGTTAATTCAGGTTCTATTATTTTGAAAGGATTTGAAGTAGCTAAACAATGAGGACCAAGAACCCTTTCAATCTTCTTTTGAAAATTAGGAACACATTTCTATTCACTATCTTTAGATTCCTCTTTTGGTCTACAGGGCTACAAAATAATGTTTGCTCACTTGGAAAATTAATTAGCTATTTCTCAGGGCTTATTGGAACATTGCTTATTGTCTGTAGAAAGTAATTACCTACTCATGAATTCTTTACCTTGTGTTATTTCTCTTTTCTTTTTCATGGTCTTAAAAAAATACAGTAAGTCTCCTTCAATTCACTTTTGAAATGATTATGGAAATTATCTTTAACAGCGAGATGTTTTGTTGGACTCCTCAAATAGTGTAGAAGTAATGTAGAGAGAACAAAGGAAATAGCTTGTTAGCAAATATAAACTGAATTTAAGAAGACACAAATTTTATGAGCAAAATGAAAGTTCAAACATTAAAATGTATATACTAGATTTTTAAGACTAACTCTGTCATTGCAAAGAAACACCTGATCCTAGAAAGTCCTTACTTAGACCTAGTTTTTTGGGCAATTATACACTACTTAGTATTGATTTGGATGGCCTTGCCCAAGTAGAGAAATTGATGTGTAATGTTATTTATTATGCCAGAAGAATAGCTATGCATTGATGGCTGTGCTCTTGGATATCTCATTTTTTATGCCTTGTGAAAATATTTTATGCTTTCACAGTTTTAGAAACATGGTATAGTCTATTTTTAGGGAATTCATCATTCAGTATCCATTTCATCTTCTTATTACGCTAGAAAGATTGAACCAAAATGTGCAACATAGAAATGTATTTCTACAACTAGCTACTGGAAACAATACATGGTGGCTTTTATACATATAGAATTTAAAATTCTTTCAAAATGCCCTAATCCGGGGCGCCTGGGTGGCGCAGTCGGCTACGCGTCCGACTTCAGCTCAGGTCACGATCTCACAGTTCGTGGGTTCGAGCCCCGCGTCGGGCTCTGGGCTGCCGGCTCAGAGCCTGGAGCCTGTTTCCGATTCTGTGTCTCCCTCTCTCTCTGACCCTCCCCGGTTCAGGCTCTATCTCTCTCTCTGTCAAAAATAAATAAACGTTAAAAAATTTTTTTTAAAAATAATAAAAAGAAAAAAAAATAAAATGCCCTAATCAGGATATTTTAATTCATATCAGACTTAAGAACAGTATTCTTAATTTCTAATAGCACATTCCATGATGCATTAATTTATGCTAATATCATTTAGTTAATGAGCATGTTTTATATGGATCACATGTTTAAAAAGTCAACATCCTTTAAAAATGGATCATTTCCCGTTTAAAAAAATCCCAAAAGGTTCCTTCTTTTGCAATAATCCAAGATTTGGCAACATGGTCACAATTACTTAGATTTAGTAGCTATCCTTCTCCAAGACCCCCTCCCCTACAATGTAACAGGCCCTGAACTGCCAACTTTGCTAGATCGTCTCCCAGCCTTTTGATTCATATGCTTTACATTTGTGACCTAGCTCAGAAAGCCATCCGAGTTTGTGACTTCTGGGGTAAACGATCTACGAGGTTTCATTTTGCTATAGAGATTTTTATAATGCCTCTGACAGAACACATTCAAACAGCATGGGGATAAGATATGTTCTCTAAAAACAATTAGCATCGATGTTAAAAAAAAAATAATAATCCTGGGGTGCCTGGGTGGCGCAGTCGGTTAAGGGTCCGACTTCAGCCAGGTCACGATCTCGCGGTCCGTGAGTTCGCGCCCCGCGTCGGGCTCTGGGCTGATGGCTCAGAGCCTGGAGCCTGTTTCCGATTCTGTGTCTCCCTCTCTCTCTGCCCCTCCCCCGTTCATGCTCTGTCTCTCTCTGTCCCCCCAAAAATAAATAAACGTTGAAAAAAAAAAAAACTAAAAAAAAAAAAAAATCCTACCAAATTAGACTCAAGCTTCCAGAACACAGCCTTCCAGGGAAATGAAGCAGTCTTGGCCAAAGGCATTCTGTCCACATCAGAGAACACAGAGTAGATAAATTGGCATTTCCTCTCTCCTGTGGTAGTGAAAACCTTGGCAAATATATCCAGTATGGTTACTTTTCTGTATTTTGCTATAAGGTAGTCCTTAGCAGAATGCCAGGGGAAGACTGAACGAGCATTGCCAATATGAGAAGAGTGAGATATGGAATTAGGGTATGAATTAGTCTCTAAATACCAAAGAGAGGGTATGGTGGTGTTATGGGAAGATCATGAGGCTGGAAGTAAGAATTCCTTTGTTCAGTGCTGGCTCTGTGTCATTTTAGCCGTGTGACTTGAGGTACGTTGCTTCATCCTCAAAGCCTCCGGGTAAATTGGGAGTAGGGACTATTTGCTTTGATTGATTGTGTCTCAGATTCTGTTTAGGGCTAATTTTCAATGATAATATTCTAAATTAAGCCCTTACCTTTTCACGCATCTCATCTCTCTCAAGTTCTATTGGTTGTGTGCACAATACAGTAGTACATAAAGCACAACAGTGAGATTGCACAAAGTGTAGCAATCAACTATTGACACTATAGTGCTGTGTCAATCACCCTAAACTTAATGGTTTATAATGAATATTTTTATTTTTATGTTACGGCTGCCTGTGGTTTGGCTGATCTGGGCTGGGCTTGGCCAAAACGGCTTTACTTTGGGCTGTAGATTTCTCCAGCCTGTGAGTTTCACTTAGATCTTCTCCACGTGTATTCTTTTCTGAAGCCCAGGCTGAAGTGGCAGTGGTTACCAGAGTCACACTCTTCTTACGATTTATCACTGCACCTCGAAACCCAAGCCAAGCCACCGAGCAACACTTATGGCCTCTTGCCTCGTGTCCACCAGAATTCTGTTGGCCAAGACCAGTCACATGGCCAACCCCAATTCTGTCCAGAGTGGAGGAGTCACCGGGGAGAATATGTATTCAACAATAATCCAAACTCTAACACCAGGCAAAGTCCAGCATCTATAGACATTTTCATTATGAAGCATATTTCCACAAACCAGTTTAAGCAATTGTCTCAGGAACCATTTTAAGAGGTTAATTTCTTTTTTCTCTTAATTTTTTAATTTATTTTTGAGAGAGAGTGAGAGAGACAGAGAGAGAGTGCAAGCAAGGGAGGAGCAGAGAGAGAGGGAGACACAGAATGGGAAGCAGATTCCAGGCACCAAGCTGTCAGCACAGAGCGCATTGCAAGGCTCGAACCCACAAACCGCGAGATCGTGACCTGAGTGGAAGTCGGACGCTTAACCGACTGAGCCACCCAGGTGCCCCTAAAGGGTTAATTCCTAAATTAATCTCTATAATGCATTTGGGGTATGTTGTTCTAAAACACTGAGAAAGAACATTTCAACAATTTCATTTCTGTGTAGAAGAATGAATCACTCTTCTCATGGAGGACTTTAGAATTAGAGTGGGTGTCCTTTTGGACATTTTCTTCAGAATAACCAAGTAAGCATTGCTGGAGTCTCAGTTTAACCTGAATGACAATGTTCTGCATGAGGATTATGGAAGCAAGACTGATCTTGCCTCAAAATGGATCAGCTAAGACAAAACCACAGTAAAAAGTGTGAAACCCAGAGTTGAGAAATAGTAATGGAATCTAGTTACGTGATCTTAGACTTTGGACACATTCCAGATTGTAGTTCCCCACTTGTATTAATTCTTCTCCTCCTCCCCTTCCTCCTCCTCCTCCTCCTCCTCCTCCTTCATCTTCATCTTCTTCCTCTTCTTCCTTTTTTCCCCTTCTTTTGTTTAGAAATGTTAGAACCACAACTAGAGCTGGCTTAAACAATGAAGGAAATTTCTTGCTTGACATTCTTGAAGAGTCTACAGATAGATACACATTCAGATATGGCTGGATCCGGAGCTTTCTCCATCTTCACTGTGGGGGTCTGTTATCCTTGCTGTTGGCTTAACCTCAGAGGAAAGGGAGCTTTTATTCCTCCAGTAGTTTTGACTAAATACCAGAAGACTAGTTCATTAACTTGGCTTGTGACATGTGACCAATTTTTCCCCTACTATGGGGTTCAGATAATTGAAATCAGCTACTGGTCAGGCCTGTGTGTTCTGCCTTCCACTGAAGCTGACACATGACCTGAGCTGCATGGACTGATAATAAAGAAGTTTTTATTAGATGAAGGAAAACAAGGGGACTTTCCCTAGGGATCGGGACCAGGACATTAGATGGATAAAATAACATATGTCTATCACAATTCCTGTTCAGCAAAGATAAACAGTGCATTGGGATAATGGACAATCTATGAAGCAGAACTATACTGAAAGGTATTGACTTAAATGAAGCTAAGATATAAATTGTCTGGTGCTATAGTAACATATCCTCTAAATGCTGGGCAGAGAGAGTAATATTTGATGCATTGGTTATTTCTTTGTGGGTGTTAAGGACTGTTCCATTTGTGTGGGCTCATCAGGCAATGATAGCTCTTAGCCAATGTCACAAACATGTCACAGACTCATGCCTAGCGACTAGTCAGTGATGAGTTGACTCAGCTGGTAAGAGTATAACCGTCGTCAAATCATGGGTTCAGTCTTCACAAGGGGAAGTCAGTTACTCACTTCACCATGTAGCTGTATATAAATGCCAGGAATCAAATGGTTACAAAAATAAATCTTTGAAAAGATATACACTGATACTAGAATGAGTCCTCATGTATCCCTTCCACTGACAGGGAAAGGAGGGCTTTTGTTCTCAGTTCCGCATGAGATGGCAAAATCACCTCAACTTTCAGCATTGCCCACAAGACTTTATGTATAATTACATTGTTTCTCCAAGGTGCCCTTATTATCTCTCCTTTCATCTTTTTCAGGAGACATGCACCAGGAGGAACTGGCAAGTTCGCTTGGCAAGAACAGGCGAATAAATAAGGAGCATGAGATTGCGTCTTTTAGCTGAGGTGATTTGTCAAAAACCACAGCGCTGTGGCTGTTTGCAGATTTTAAGGGTTATGTTCAACTTTAATCAAGGGGAATTTGAAAAGCCAAATCATTGAATGAATAGAGGAAAAGATTTTGGTGGAACATGAAGTGAACTCTTCACGTATGGCCAAATACACTGGCCTGAAGTCGTTTCAAACACAGGCTAGAGTGCTAGACAATTGTGAATTACCTACTCATGTTTGCCTAATTAATTGAGTGGTAAGTGATACTGAGTGAGGAATCCCATGAAGAATAATTGGCTTTGACACTCAAGAGAGAATAAAATACCTGACCAACAGACCCCTGAGGGTCAGCTACTTGTTGTAAGTACCAGGTGGTGAATATGGATAAATCGAGTTCTACAATATTATCCGAGTTTACAATATCTTTGTAATTTTCATTGTTATATTTTATGATGTAGATCTCAACTGTGCCTATTATATCTGTCTGGTTATTTGCATTTTCCTCTTCAGATCTCCTCTCCACCCTTCTCCACTGTGTGCTGTGCCCCAAGAGATTGACTTTTATGTACCACATCAATGAGATTCATTGTGTTATGGTTTCCCATTGGGTTCAGCTAACAGGAAGAACTGTTAAAAAAAAAAATCAGAGTACAATAGGAGAATCAACTCAAGGCTTTTCTTTTCCAGGCTTTTCCCTGTTGGGTCACCATGTGTTGACTTCGTCCTTTTCCTGGATGCAGCAATTTCTCCTAATGAGACCTCTCCATACAACCCATTCTCCAGATTCTACTGACTACCACCTTCTCTCATCTCTTCAAGCTGAAGGAGATAATGTCTCCAGGATGTTGCTAGCCCCAAGGGCTTGACTATACTTTGCTGAATTTGCTTGATCTTCCCATGCATTTGCAAATGGCCCCATAACAGATGACTGACATCTTCCCTGTGTGACATATAACACATGTTATATATTTTCAAGACATAGAATACATGTACCTTCAACTTACTACATATTTAAAGACAGCACTTGTGATTAATAGAATCAAAACAAATCGCAGCCTTCTGGGAGGCCAACTGGGT
This sequence comes from Herpailurus yagouaroundi, assembly GCF_014898765.1. Taxonomy (NCBI): domain Eukaryota; kingdom Metazoa; phylum Chordata; class Mammalia; order Carnivora; family Felidae; genus Herpailurus; species Herpailurus yagouaroundi. Next base: position 29,183,431 of record NW_024412427.1, on the reverse strand, counting down.
GAAAACAGTAGTCAAAGCAAAAACAAACTAACAAATAAGAACAAAAATGTGACATATATGGGGTAAAGGGGAAGAATACTGAGAAAAACTATGTTAGGAGGCATGAATAAAATGGGAAAATCAGGATTTGGGGGGACAATTTCCCAGGACCAAAAAACCAGAATTTAAATTGTGAACAACCAGGAAATTCTAATATCCAGGGGCTGGAAAGTGGAAGAGAGAGAGAGAGAGAGAGAGCTCAGAAAAAAAAAAAAAAGTATGTGGGGTGGGGGGAGGCCCTAAGGAGGTCAGATGAAGGTTACAGGACCCTGCTGGGTGACAGGATTCAGAGCCTTCTGTAGCATCCACATTGTGGCTCTTTCCGTGGTGCTGGCCAAGCCCAAGCTGTTGCATATTTCTCCTCTCCCTCTGAGGATCAGGTGAACTGAAAGAATTCTTAATGCTTAACTGATGTGCCTTCAGACTTCCCTGGAAATTACTTTGTACTAAAGGCATCCTGCAGAAGAGCAAACTGTACCAGGCTAAAAGAAGAAGGGGGGTAATGTCATTTGTCTCCAAGTTATTACACATTTGTACATGATTGATGCTCGCGTTACTGCCACTGGCAATTGATCTAAGTATATTACCATGCTAAAACAATTTACCATGAACGCAGGTGCGAATGTGACAACTTTGAGAAGCAGTTTCAAAACAGGAGGCCAGGTTGGAAATAATCTTAAGACCACAGGGTGGAAATACTCCAAATGCTTGCACGTAAATATAGAACCAAGTTTCTTCTATTTCTTCCAATATTTTGTCCTCAGCTGAAAAATGAGTACTCTATGTAATGCTATGTCCAAGAATGATTTCTAAAAAACTGTTAAAGGGAAGGATGGGAATACATTAGCTTACACAACAAAGCGTATTTTCGTGTTTGGGGAAGAGACCACATTTAAGTCTAGGGGTAATTCCACCTTGGAAACATATCCAAAGGAAATGAGGACACAAACTTGCAAAACTATCTGCATCCCCATGTTTATAGTAGCATTATTTACAGTAGGCAAGACATGGAAACAATCTAAATGTCCAGCAATGGATGAATGAATAAAGAAGTTGTGAGATTTTATATATATATAATTCAGCCATAAACAGTAGAGGAAATCATGCCATTCGCAACAATACGGATGGGCATTATGTTAAGTGAAATGAGACAGAGAAAGAGAAAGGCAAAAGCAAATACTGTATGATTTCGCTTATATGTGGAATCTTAAAAAAAAAAAAAAAAAAAAAAAAAAAAGCCCTTGTGGTTTCCAGAAGCAGAGGGTGGGAGGAAGGGGAACTGGAGGAAGGAAGGTAGCCCCAAAGTACAAACTTCCAGTTACAAGTTAAATAAGTACGAGGGATATAGTGTGCCACAGTGTGACTGCAGTTAACCCTGCTCTATGGTACATAGAAAAGCTGTTAAAAGAGTACTTCCTAAGAGTTCTTAATCACATGGAGCTTTTTTTTCCTTTTTTCCTTTCTCTTCTTTCTACTCTTTCCACACCAGAAGATCGATGTTAGCTGAACCTATTGTGGTGATCATTTCACAATATATGCAAATCAAGCCAGCATGCTATATACCTTAAATTTATACTGTGATTTGTGTCAATGATTTCTCGATATACTGGGAGAAAAATAAACCTAAGGTTCTACTCTACTATACTGTTGTTACTTCTAACAACACTAACCAATGGAAATAAACAAGTCCTTTTTAAAAGAGCCTCTTCAATCTGATCATTCTTTTTTCTTTCTTTCTTTCAATTTGAGAGAGAGAGATTGCAGGGGAGAGAGGTGGGGGTGGGGGTGGGGGTGAGGGGAGAATCCCAAGCAGGTTCCACACACAGCACGGAGCCTGATGCGGGGCTTGATCTCACAACCCTGCAATTACGACCCGGGTGGAAATCAAGAGTCGGATGCTCAACCGAGTGGGCCACCCAGGGGCCCCCAATCTGATCATTCTTAAAGAAAAAAAAAGGTAGTATCTTGGGAAAATATTGAATGTACAATCAATGAGGAAAGTTTCTCCATCTGACAGTTTTGAGAAGTTTTGCAGTCCTGCTGTTAAAGATCTTAAGTTTAAAACAAAGAATTTAAAATTGATGGGGGCATTGTAGTGACTTCTGAAAACTGCTCCTTGGATTAGAATGAACTGGTGTAAAGATGGAGAGAGGAACCTGGAACCAATTACAACAACGAAGAGAAAATTAACCCGAGGAGACCACCAAACAGAAGGAGAAAGTGTCTTCCCACTTGGGTGACCAAGTTCTCAAAAAGCACAGTACACACTTACAATCCAACTTCCAACCATCAGTGCTTGGAAATGCAATCACTTGAAAGCCACCGTGTGCTCGATCTCTTGCCTTTTATTCTCTAATTTTGGAAAAGTCTCTAGGGGTGATGGCAACGACATTAAAGGACCTCAGGATACAGGTTCCCAGTCTATCAGGACATTTTGTGCGACGTTTTGGAATTCAGAACCTCCCCCCCGCCCCACCCCCAAATAGTACATGAGCTATCTTGTTCACAAGGTTATCTTGGATTTTAAATAAGCACACAGGAATGTAAAAAATACATCAATAAATGGCAACCCAGCCATTGGGACCAAATAGAATCATTCCAGACCCCAATGGGAGAGCCTGGGGGAGATCCTAATCATCCTCAAGGTATCTGAAATTTTCTGGAGGCTACTTCCTCATAATTGCCTTTAATGCTGGACTCCTGGTACCCGCTGGCAGCTTTTCACATTGTATTAACTCAGATATGGAACTCAAGACCTCAATGAATTTCCTCTCCCAAACGTGCACATCCAAACCCACGAAGGTACTTCAGAACACCTTTGCTTGTGGACTTAGCAGGGGGCAGCCTCTGTAGACAGCAGGTAAGTAATAGAAAGTAAAAACGCTTTCCCTGTTATGTTGATTTTAATGACCACTGATAAATTGAGCATACAGCAATGGAATCACGGATTCTTCCTTCAGAAGGTACAAAAATAACTAGACTACTCAAAGCTGCCCAAATACTCACTGGGACAGTCCAGTGAAACGTTACAAAGAAAAACCACTGAGAAGCAGATACGGAATTATTCCATCTCTGTCAGTTTGTTTATGCCAGGAGAGGAGAAAAGGAACAAACTTGTGGTGTGTACATCCTTGGATACTTAGCAGATATTTTAAAGCAAAAATAGGTTCAGAGCACATGGCACACAGGCTTTAGACTTAATATGCAGGGCGCTTTTAGCTAACAGCTCATCCTTCTCTTAGAAATTTGGCTCATTAGAAGTTTCTGTACTTTAGGTACAAAATAAAGTAAAATACAGATGATAAATTTCTTTTGAAACTAGTGGCCTGTCTTTAGGAGTTCCTGGGGTCTTTGTGGAGGGTCTATTTTGATGCTTTGAGTCATAATTTTTGGACAACAGTGCTACAGAGGATGCAAAACAAAGACTACCATACTTCTTTCCTGCCCTGCTTCAGACCAGATCATTATTACTTTGACCCCATCAGCAAAATAAGAGGCTATCCTTTCACAATTAAAACAAAATCCCACCTTCTCATCAGAGTGTGATGTATGTACCATAAAGCAAAGGTCTTAATTATGCAGCAGAGTCAGGAATAATACATTGAGGATGTCTTCAAATGGATATGTCAGTGGGTATGTACATTCATGGGTTGGGCTAATGTGACCTTGAATAAGGAGAACTTCAAGTGTTTAGCTTCCCAGGCATATTGAGATGAATCTGAGAACCAACACGTCAAGGGCAATATACTTGGTGGCTCCAATCAAGCATGTAGAGTTACTTATTTTATTATTACACAGCCCCGGCAGGGTGAGGAAGGGAGAGGGCGATATTACCTACAGTAGCTGAGAGCTATCACATTAATGCTGTGCTGGCTGGAGGCAGAGCATCAACCTTGGATCCTGAGACAACCTGAGGAATAGAGTTAATGCCCACCTTGCACATTAGAGGTACATCCCTTGCAATAGTCAGTCTTGACTAATCTAGTTGGCCAAGTTGCTAACACAGCTCTAACACCTTGAAACTTGTCTGTCTTTCATGCTAAGCACTTTGCAGTGCTGGGGGCTTTCCTAAACAGTGGGGGAAAGACCAGGAAAATGAAGGATGATGCAATAGAGTTAGATAGGTCAGAGTTCAAGACCTGCATGGGTACTTGTAAGCTGTGACAAGATTTTAAACTTAATGAGCCTCCATCTGTTCTTTTGTGAAATGCTCTAGGATTGCGAGAATTTTTTAAAAGGCAAAATATACGCAGTACTTTGTATAGAGTAAATCCTCAGCAAAAACATTATATTATTATAAGCATAGTTATTACACTGTTAAATAGACCAGTCTTTCAGCCCCACTGGATGCTTTTGTTTTAGTCACTCTTAATCCTAGCATATTTTCAGACTCAGCTAGATCCAGTCTGGTTCTCGACGGTGATTAGATTCAATGTAGCCTGGACGTTTTGGTTAAAGCAAGCAGTTATTTGGGGCTTCTCTGCCATATCCTGGAATTTTATCTGAAAACAAGGAGGAGATAATTGTATCTGAGAATAAATGATATAACTGCTGACCATTGTGACATAAGCAGAAAGGTGAGTAGATTCCAAAAAAAAATCTTTATTAGAAAGGAGGAATGCACCCTTAGCCTATTTTTCCTTTTTGCGGGGTCTCTTTCTCCTTCTTCTTCATCACTTCCTCTTCCTCCTCCCCTTTCTTCTAATCTTCCTCCTCTTTCTCCTCCTCCTCTTCCTCCTCCTCCTCCTCCTTCTCCTCCTCCTCTTCCTTCATCTTCTTCCTCTTCTTCTCTTTGCTGGTTGGAATGCAGATGTGATAGATGGAGCTGTAACAGTTATCCTGGAGCATGAGGTAATGTTGGGAACATAGCTAATGCATAGCAGAGCACAAAGATAGGAGGAGCCTAGGTTCTTGATACTATGGAACAATATACCAGCACTGAACCTGGACTTCTGAAACCACAGTTATATCGAGTTTTCTATTATAGCCAAACTGAATCTTAATCAATACACTGACCTTTTGTGGCGGCAAGGAGCAAAAAAGTTATTTTATATTGTGCTAACAACCTTATTTTGCGACAGAAGATCACATGACACACATTTCTAACTTACCTAAATTCAAGGTTATGCATGAAATAAATTAAAGAGAAAAACACACTGTAGACAATTCCATTCTCTGTACCACTTAACACACTTGTGTCCCAGAAGGACTGTGAACCAAGGAAGTTCAATCTGCTGTTTTCTCAGCCTGTGTCAGCTCCTGTATGAGTTCAGATAGCACTGGGTGTAATCCCAGAGTTTAAAAATATCTATGATTTCTAAAGTTCAGCCAACATTTTTTCCTAGTGCTGAACCAAATGAAGAGCAACTAACAGCGATTTCAACCTCATATTACTTTCTTCTTAATTCCTGGCATTAGCATAAGCTATGTCTCCACTGTGTTTGAAATCAAGGTGGTCTCCGGAAGTATAGATTCTGGCATCTGACAAACGGACAGAGCACTGAGTTGGATTGGGAAGACATGGGATTTTGAATCATAAGCCCTGGATCTGTCATTCTGGGGCCCGTAGCCAGGAGCCAGGTATTGAAAGGAACCAACTTTTGGAAGATCTCCTGTGTCTCAGGCACAGGGCCAGGTACTTCATAGAGCACAACTTTTTAATCTTTGGAATGGACCTCTGTGATTTTTGCTCAGGGACCTCTTGGCTACACTGGTATGGCATTTCCCAGAATTTCCTCTGCCGGTTTCCAGATTGGAGTTGGCCAAAAGAGAACTCTGTGAGAGATTCAGAGGGGTGAAATGAAGCCACAGCCGGTATGCTCTGAAAGTCAGATGCGGTGAGAAACAGATGCAGAGATGGGGTCTGGTTTGTCTCTCCCGCACCTCCCCCTACCCCCTGATTCTAAGTGCAGCTTTTTTTGCTGGCCCCCCCAGCCCTGTTGACCAAAAGCAATCTCAGGATTACTGGCAGACTCTGGGCTACAAACTCACAAAGTCAGTAGACTGATGAGCAACAGCTTTCCCTAGACTTCTCCACCAGCCCCGACTACTGTTGCAGGATATGCTTGGCTTCCAAATTCCCCGGAAAAACTCTGACACACCCACGTGGGGCAGTGCTCCAAACAACCAGGTTGATGATTTCCCCCTGATCTTCCAATCTGTTCTTTGGGCCCTTTCTTCCCCAGCAACCCCACAGTTATGTGAAGTCCAAGTCCTTATTCCATAGCACTCAGAGTGATGATGCTTTCCTGATTCTGCTCTTGTGCTATATTTGACTGCTGTCAGGCATCATTCTTAGACCACATCAGCTCAGTCCCCTCCAAAATCGTTTGAACTGAAATGGATTTTGATGTTAACCTCTGGATTTTTTAAATGTAAATTCCTTATTAAAAAATCCATGTAAAAGCCCAGTCAACAATTTTTTTTTTTAATGAAATTGATGTCAGGAGACCTATCATGTCAACTCATGTTACCCTTATAAGGTTTCACATGAGAAATTCATGATTATTGTTGCTGTTCAGACTTTGTTTCTTTTTTTTTTTTTTAATGTTTATTAGATGGGGGGAGGGAGGAGCAGAGAGAGAGAGGGGGACAGAGAATCCCAAGCAGGCCCCATGCAGTCAGTGTGGGCCCACACAGGGCTCGAACTCAGGAACTGTAAGATCATGACCTGAGCTGAAATCCAGAGTCAGATGCTTAACCAACTGGGCCACCCAGGTGCCCCAAGACTTTATTTCTTTTGAAGCACTGGTATACTTCTTTCTTTTTTGGACATTCACCAGTTTCAGTTTTTGCCCTGGCTTCCAGGAGGCTCGGAGGTATATACGATGCCTAATTACAGGAACTATCTTAGCTCCCAGTTGTTTGGTTATTCTTCTCTTTCATGCGTTTAATTAATTCTATTTTTATTACTCTTGGACTATACTTATCCTTTATTTTAACTTGTGTCAAATAAGATGTGGTGGAGACAGGACAAGGGACTGGCAATCAGTTTATTCTGTGCCAACCTAGTGTCATCTGGCCTTGACACTCTCTATGTCATTCTATCTTATTTTTTCTTCCATTTCACATATGAGGACACTGAGATTCAGGTAGATGAGGGCTACTGCATGATTAATGACAGGATAGGGGCCTGAGTGCAAAGGTGACCCATTTGTTCTACATTGTGTCAGGCTGTCCACTGGCTGGAAGAGTCAGCTATAAACACACAAGACACCGTGGACTGAGAAATAAGCATCTCTGTCCTTCTTGACCTGACTCGAGCATGAAGACTTTGACACGGGCCCCTTCTTTGTTGAACAGAGAAGTCTCTGAGTATAAATGCACCCCACAGCAAGCATGTTATGAAATGGAAGTTGGTGACAAGGTGACAAAGGTAATGAAGTTGAAGGTGTGATGAAACTGATGACGATGGCTGTGGTGAAGATGATGTGTCATTCTAGTGCAAAGGAAAATTGTGATTATTTTTCAATCACTTTACTCCCCCATTATGTGTGTTTTCAAGAGGTGCAGGATATGGGAACTGACACCTTAACCCACAGGTTCTTTTCTGGATGGAACAGATTCCTTGACTCCAAAAATCATATAAAGTCGCTAAAATGATTAACCAAGTGCTCACTGTATATGTCAGGCACTGTTGTAGGCACTTGACATATGTTAACTCATTTCATACTTAAAAGAGATACTTTCCTTGCCCCCATTTTACATATGCTGAAACCAAGGCATTAAGAGGTTAAGTCACAGCGCCGACCGAGATCACAGAGCTATTCAGTGGTAGAGCCGGAATTCAAACCCAAGGAATCTCGCCCCCAAGTCTGTACTCTCAAACATGATTTTGTGTTTCATTCCCTCTCTGGTGGCCTGGGAAAAGAGCCTGCACGCTCAGTTAAACAGATTTGGATTCAAATGTGGATTCCATAACTTCCTAGCCATGTGACCTCGAGCGAGTTACTTAATCTCTTCGAATCTCAGTTTCTCTGGGGTTCTCTTGAGTACCAAGTGATGGGGTTCTTATGAATCAACCATTTACTTACTTATCGAGCACCTATGGACCTCGAACTAAAGCTAAGTGTTATAAGCAGAAAAGTAAACCACCATTCCAGAGTTTTGCTCGTGGATACAAGCATCAACATGCTCAAAATACTTGCTTAATTGGAATAAATTTCCCTGCAGCTGGTCCTCAGACATTCCAGCTTCCCATAAGATGACAAGAAAAGCTATCATTGAAGAAACCCTTTGCCTTTTCTCTTGACTTTTCCCTGGCAACTCAGTGCATCCCTTTCTCAGAGAGTTTTCTTTATTGTATTCCTTTGGCAATGTTAGTTCCTTTGAAAACTTACCGTCTATATTCCCCTTTAAATTTTTTTTTTTCAACGTTTATTTATTTTGGGGACAGAGAGAGACAGAGCATGAACGGGGGAGGGGCAGAGAGAGAGGGAGACACAGAATCGGAAACAGGCTCCAGGCTCTGAGCCATCAGCCCAGAGCCCGACGCGGGGCTCGAACTCCCGGACCGCGAGATCGTGACCTGGCTGAAGTCGGACGCTTAACCGACTGCGCCACCCAGGCGCCCCTATATTCCCCTTTAGAAATCACTAATGCATCCCAGGACACTTGCTGAGACCTGGACACTATGAATTTTCAGAGGCCTAACGGGTGACTGATGTGAGGTAGGGCTAGACGAATGTCATTCCCATCCCTACATTAACGTCATCCAGCAAGCGGCATCCCGGCTGAAAGTAGCATCCTGTAAGCGCTAGTGTGGAAGACCAGCTCTTGGAAGGCGCGAAGAGGCTGTGTGTTGGCTCTGGGCAAGGGGGGAGGCAGCAGTTCCAAGAGACAGATTGTGGCTGTTCTTTTTTTTCCCTCTTCCTTGAGTTTGTTGGCAATAAGGCATATGACATGGATCGCCCAGCCTGATCACTGTCTCAGGTTGCTACATAATCTCCGGCATTTATGAAGGCAATGCCACATGTTCAATGAAGAGAAGCTACAGGACAAAGAAGGCAATTATTTCTGGTGACGGAATTCTGCCCCAATCCGTGTAGTCACCGACGCTTTCCAGATCAAGGGAGGGCAAATGAAAGAGAAAGGCTTAAAGGAATCTGCAGTCTGACGCCTCTGGGTTCCTGCTCAGTTGTCCAGAACTGAGCAGCCGACAGGAGACTTGGTTGCTTCCAGGCTGAGCCTCTTTGAGACACGGCTTCAATCAGGGCCAGGGGCTTTTTGGTTAAACAGGGATCAATTTTTTCAAGACTGTGCTTTCCAAACATGCAGCTGTGGGACACTATCCCTACCGGGGTGGGGGAAGTGCTCAGAACAGAGTCTGAATATCCAGGAAATCCTGCTGTAACTCTCCTCTCCTTCCCAGGGTTTCTTTTTGCCCACCCATCGACCAGCCCCTGTAGTTTGGCATGGGGGGAGGGGTCTGCGGTTGAAACGGCGCTCCCATTGGATGCTGGAGAGAAAAGGGAGGACCTGGCCACACCCCCAGAGGAGGCCTTGCGCCAGAGCTGGGATTGATTGGCAGGTGAGAAAAGAAGGGCAGTTACCTGAGTAAGGGGCTGGGATCTGGGGAGAAGCAATTGCGAGCGTGCTGGTCACCTGGAGTGTGTTGGAGGGGGTGGGGGACAAAACCAATGCTTTTTATACTTTGCAGTTGTTCAGCAAATATTGTATAATTGAATGGAGCCCCCAAACTTTTCTCATTGGAATATAAGGGGGACGATAAGGGAGCGGAGACTGATGGCTTCGTTTTTAAAAGTGGCAGAGGGGACGCTTTGTCTAGAATCAGTTGAGTCTGTTGGATTCAAATCTGCCAATTAGAATTGTTCTCCATCCTCGAGGAATTTGGGAACACATAAACCCCTCTTATCTCGATGTTTGGCTGAAGATTACGAACAGAAGGTTCTTTGGACATAAACACAGCGACGACAAAGACCTATTTAACATTTTGTTATACTATTTTCCTTATTTTATCTTCACAACTGTACGTGTTGGTCATTATTGTCACACTTTCTGGATGAGAAAACTGAGGCCCAAGGGACTTTTTATAATGGCAGAACGTAACTGAAAATGAGGTCTGCAACTCAGCTCCATGCTTTACCCTAAAGCCTCAATTTCTGTAGGGCATAGTCAGCAATGCTGGGGAAAAGTGAAGAATGAGTTTCATTATATCCTCGGGGCAAATAAACTGATCACAACAATTATTTGTTTAGGATTCTGTTGTAGTGTATACCTTTCCCTACGGGGGAGACGCCCAGAGGCGTCATTAGCCAGTCTGTCCAGAGTCATAGAGCCTAGTGTGTAGTTGGGGGGACAAAGTTTGGACATGTGGCAAGATAACCATTGAGGCAGAGAATGCTGTATGTCAAATCAGTGTAGAGAGGGACTGAAAAAAGGGAGGGCTTCCTATAGGAGACAAACCTTGATGTGAGCCGGGAAAGCATGAAATTAATGCAGGATCGGATGTGATTGATTGCTGAGGGAGACAACCCAGTTAGAACTGAGGTTTTAATGAGGCTTGCAACGGAGATTGGGCCAGGTTATGGGTGGGCACTGAATGCCGCGGAGAGAAAGTTAACTCTCATCCTGCACTACAAACTTACTCCTATAAAGGAGTATATACCCTATGAGCTTAATATTTTGAGTTGTACTTAATGTGTGTTACATATACATAGGGGCCAAGGGCAGGTCCAAGATGGGCTGCTTTGGCAAACGTGATTTTGAGTTAAAAACCATCAACACCCAGCGGACCTTTTGGGAAAAGATCTTTACCCCCCGGCCCCCCCCCCCCCCAACTGCCTGCTTGTAGCTGGAATAAACCTACTGCAGAAGGGCAACCTTTGTTTTTCAAACACCTCCCCTCACCCTTCTGCTAATGGTCTTCCTTCCCTTTTTATCCTCAGACCCCTCCCCCTCTCCTTAACTCATACCAGCATCATGTTGCCTATCTTCGGAATTTCCCTGTCTGTGAGGATTCCCCATAGTACACTATTACATTTTATTTTTGTCTGCTGATCTGTCTCGCATCAGTTTGATTCTTAGTCCAGCTAGAAGGACCTTGAAGGGCAAAGGAAATTCTTCCCCCTGGAATATATACATATATTTAAACACACCAGTACATCATATACATTATGAAATGTACCCCAATATAGTAGTTAAAAGTAATGAATTAAGACGAAAGTTTTAAATGTCTTGACAATTGATGTGGCCAAAATATACTTAAGCTGATGTTCATTGTTATGAAAAAATGGATTCAAATCCATATTTCAAATAGTCTCTTATTTGGACTTTTTGGGGTTTTTTTCCCCTTCTTTTCCAGTTCTTATTTTATACCATTGGTTTGAAAGGTAAACATTCTATTTCTATTCTTGAGGAGTTTACTTCTAACCTGTTAAAAGCAACTGCTGGGGCACCTGGGTGGCTCTGTCAGTTAAGCCTGGGACTCTTGATTTCGCTTCAGGTCATAATTTCATGGGGGGGGGGGGCGGGGGAGAGGTTGGGGGACTGGTGACAACCCCAAGTTGACTGCTTGGGATCCTCATGATCTCTCTCTCTCTCTCTCTCTCTCTCTCTCTCTACCAAAAAGAGAGCAACTGCTAAGATGTCTGAAGCTGATGGTCATTGCTCTGGGGGAGAAGAGAAGAATCAAGAATTCTTGTTTTAGGGGCTCCTGGGTGGCTCAGTAGGTTGGGCATCTGACTTCAGCTCAGGTCATAAACTCTTTCGTGGGTTTGAGCCCCGCGTCAAGCTCTATGCTGACAGCTCAGAACCAGGAGCCTGCTTCAGAATCTGTGTCTCCCTCTCTCTCTGCTCCTCCCCTGCTCATGCTCTGTGTCTCTCTCTCTCAAGAATAAATAAACATTAAAAAAAAAAAAGAATTCTTGTTTTATCACTTATTCCATTTCCAGCCATACTGGGATAATCTGGAATAAGAATATCTTACAAATATACGTACTCATTAATTATTTAATCAATAAGAAACATTACACACCCTAACTTCCCATAGGCCACTGCTTTGTCCTGGACTAATTTCTGTCTTTCCTGGAGAAAGTCTCAGGAAAGCAGGTTTAGCGTAAGTGTGTGTGTATGTGTGTGTGTGCATGCACATGCTGTTCTCCCAGAGACCTTTGTGTCTGAGAATATTGACATCTTGCCCTTACAATCAAATTGTGGTTTTGCTGGGTTCTAAGTTTGAAGATGCTACTCCATCTTATCAGATTTTTAGGCAAGATTTCTTTGTGATACAAAAACCCGTGCTTGTATTTACTGAATTATTTTTGAAACAGCCTTACAAAAATCATTTAGTTATAATATATATAATTGAGAGGAGATACCAGTAATATGACTTAGCAAAGTGTTGTAGCACCCTAAAACATCCTTCAGCCACCAGGACATTGTTCATATTTTTATATTTTTCCCATTTCTAATGTCTTAAACATTTTTTAAATGACTTGAAATTATACAGTCTATGAGGATACTACTTTTCTGATCTAATATATCTACAACTGAACAGGTCATTAAAAAAAAAACCAAATCATACGTGCCTCTTAAGCATAGAGTGGCAACTCCTGAGATTTAATCTGCTCACTGATTTTTTCAATTATAATCGAATGCATCTGATACAAAGTATTCAACTAAGTTGTTTTGAAAAACGCATGAAGATTTCAGTACTGTTTAGTTGCACAGATACCTGGTAGTTCAATTATACATCTGTGCATTTGCAAATTACCATGAAATTGGTAAATTGATGTAGCTTGTGTTGTTGAAGAAATACTTCTTGATTTTGGGATATGGGAAATGATGCAATTGTAAATGCCACAGTCTTTATGCCTTTGTAAGAAGTAACATATTTGATCCTCGATTCCAAGAAATGATAGAATCATGCTTTATATCATGATATCTCTAAGGAATCAGTCAGAATGACTTCATTCTGCCTTTGTTTCCTGGCTACTATACCTCGAATGCCTAGAGGCTTCTAATTGTACAGCGAGATTTCTATTATTCACTACTCGTGGGTTGCATAGATTGCCATGAAGGATGTGACCATTGCTTATGAAACTTTTAAAGTATAACTGTTCACACTCACACACACATTCCTGATGTGTGAACAGTGTGAACTGATGCAATCACTTCATTTGCAAAAGTCTTTTAAATTTCTGGATGGAAATATAGCTCTTAAGAAAATAAGGCAGTTTCAATAAATTTGTGGATGTTTTAGGACAGACTCTTAGAAACAGACCAAGAGAGGGGTGCCTGGGTGGCTCTGTCAGTTGAGCGACTGATTTTTGATTTTGGCTCAGGTCACGATCTCACAGTTCATGGGATCGAGTCCCGTGTGGGGCTGTGCGCTGACAGCAAGGAGCATGCTTGTGATCCTCTCTCTCGAAATAAATGAATAAACTTTAAAAAAGAAAAAAAGAGAGACCAAGAGAGAAGCATTCACATGTGAGAGGTTTACTAAGGATGTGCTCCACGGACACTGATGGGGGAGTGGAAGAAGCAGGACAAGGAAGGGGGAAGTAGGTGAAACAGGTGTGTGATTTTAGGCAAATCTCCATCTGGTTCTGCAGAGGAGCTCTGGTAGGTAAATTGTGTTTCTGAGTTTGTCTCAACTGGAAGCAAGGGAGCTTCCATTACTAAAACCCAATACAGGGGTGTACAATCTCCAGGCATCTCCAGCAACCTGTATAAGCCAAGCAGCTCTAATAGCCTGAAGGCAGCCACTGTAGGAGAATCACTGGGTAGCCTTTAGAAGTAAAAGCACAGAAATGGTAAAAATTGTGGTCCAGGGGCTCTGAGCAGAGAGCATTGACCCTATTTCGCTGTCCCTGTGTCCTGATTTCCATCCTTCTCTGCCTTTGGATCTCCATTCAGACTGAGTGCTCACTAAGGTTCCACTCCCTTCTGAATTGGGGACCTCAGTCTGGAGAAAGTCAGAATGTGGATTCTCACGTGGACTTCTAACATGAAACTTTTATTTCTTCTTCACCCTCATCATGATAAAGTTGTGGTTCAAGTAAATCAGTATTTTTATTTCAAATTCACAAATAAGAAAGACTCTGTACAAGCGAGTGAATTGCTTCCATTTACACAGCTGAACGAGAGGCACACCCAATCTGATTCCCATGCGACTGATCATTGCACTGACTACAGCAGTTTCTCTGGGACAAGCAATCGAATGTTGACCTCTCTGTTTCTGATACAAATGCATTCTTCCATATGGCACACGCCATGAATTTAGGGGGCATTTTTAAATGCTCACTGGTACATGGAAATGCCAAGTTGCTTCCGAAAGTGGTAAATTTGCATGGTTCAAGGATTCTTGCTAATGAAATCTAGATTGGCATCTCACTCTTAAATTAAGGGACTCGCGCTAGTAGTCCACAGATGTGTGGAAGCTATTTTCAAATAATTGTCAAATTTATAAATGGAGAGAATTCACATCAATGTTTGGATGTCTGGCTCATCTTTGCAAAAGTCAGGTGAGCTAGTAACTTGGTATCTACATTATTCTGCATCAATAATTTGTTACAGCTAAGCATGGGGTGTTTCCTTGGGCTGTGCTCTTGAATTTGCCAGTCTGCCCATTGCTCATTTCCATTACCTGCCTGGTCCCCAAGGCCACCTATGCTTGCTGCTCTAGCAAGGTTTAAGCTCATGACAGGAGAGATCAGTAATTTTGGGGGCCCCTTCACCTTGGTTTCTGCTGTTGAAGAACTTAAAACGTTGAGATTGGAGAAGGCTTTGTTGTCAATTCTGGAAAATTTCCCAATTCTCCTTTATTCAAAGACTGGGTCCTTTATGAATGGCTTTGTCTACTGGACACATTTTTTTTTTTTCTGCCACTCCTTTGGGCTACATATTTCTTAAGCATTTGATTGCTAACTCACATCCTCTATAGGAGACAGAAGGGGCCATACAAGAAACATAAAAAACATTTTGCGTGGAAGTAAATCCAAAACTGACCAGTTAAATTAAAAGTTCACCTTAACTGTAACATTACTTTTTTCTTGCTACTCCTCCATTCTTTAACACCAAGGAACTCTTTCCTCTGTGTATTAACTATTTTATGAGCAAATTTTATTAACTGTTTCATGAGCACACACATCAGATTTTGCATGTTCTTTGCTCAGATGTGGGCAAAGTTCCTATATTTTCTCTGTGATGCAACGAGAAAAGACATAGATTCAGGATCTAGTGGTCTGTTACTTTGCCTTTAAATCTGGGATCACCACTTTGCCATTAAATCTCCTAAGGTTTCAGTTTCTTAGTTGATCAAATGAGTACGGTGGCAAGTTGGGCAAGATACTTAAGTTCTCCTAGACTTTAAAAGCCAATCGATTGGCCAATTCTTCCAGGCTCATTTGAAAGCTTACCACTCAGGCTACACAATGTTCCTACATCTTGACTGTGAGATGCCCAGGTTCCAGAAGGCATCCCCTGGAGGAAGCATTGTCTCCTGTAGCTTGTGGCAGCTTGGAGAATAACTTCAGGGCTGGGAGAAGGGCTAGGAATTCTGTTCCATGATTGTACCATTTTGAGTTACCTTCTGGTGGTCTAGCTTCTTCAAGCAAGATTCTGCTCTGTTGAGGTATTATCACACGGAGAATTATTAAAATGCAACTTAAATACATTCATCATACTCTAAAACATCAACTTTACCCCAAGGATCTCCCTGAGACAGGCCTGGGCCCTGGATGTTTTGCTGGAAGACCTCAATACATCTGCCAAACCAAAGCCAGTTCACCAGTCTTACCCAACCAGAATGTAAGTGCGAAGAAAAACGAGTAACTCCATGGAAAAATAATGAATCTGAAAGTTATTTCTTTGAAACGAAGGAAAATAAAATCAATTTGGTGTTGCATTAATTTTTGATGATTTACAGTGCTAGTTCTAACGCCCAGCAGGTACCATTTGACATTTTCATCTGCAGTGCTGTGACGAGATTAGCACTTACTGGTATTGATTTAAACTAGGATTTATACCCGGGCTGTCATTTTTATAGAAAGCACAATAAAAGAGATTAGAAAGAAATTGCCAAGCGGCCTGAGTCTAATCAATTGTAGAATGCTTTCATTGGGAATTTGCAATTTTACCAAGCAGAAAGTTAACACGCAGGATAAGCAATAGGAAATGAAATTCACATCAGGACTTAAAGAAATGTGGCCAGGCCAAAAGCAAACCGCATCACCCAATAAGACACAGGCTCTAGTGCAGCATCACTCTGCTAATTTGCCATGGAGGTGGAGGAGAATCTGTGAAAGGCAGCATTTTAAAGCCTACTGAGCTGGAGCAGATACCCGCTAAAAGACTGAAGAGGAAACATTCATGATGGCTTTTTCAAAACAGGATATTTAAAGCTGCATTTGGCGAGAATTTCTCAGAGCCAAAGTCACGATGAATCAAGAAGGGCGCATGACTTTTAACCGGTTTTGGTTGAGAAGGAGGAGCTAGATCAGGATTGGCTGGAGGGCAGGAAGTCTGGCGCCAGCGAACTCAAAGTTCACTGCTGAAACTGAACCCAGAGCACAGGGAAGACAAAGAGAAAACTAATGTGGGGGAAGCATTGATTGCTAACTTCTGAAGCAGAGCTTATCCAGCAGTGTGACACGTGAACACTGAGGCCAGAGGCTCAAAAGGGGTATCCGTAGGACTCTTGACTTTCCACCAAAGCGATGCCCAAGCACTGGCAGGCAATCTATTTTACTCGAAACGTGACCCAGAAAGGAGATTCTATTTAAGTTAATCACCAATTAAACATGTAATTGATGGCAGTATTGCACAGAGGGCTCAAGATAGAAAAGAAATTGTTGGAAGGCGGCACACAGAATGAGCTACTTGATGGTGGATAATTACAGGACAGAATGACAGAATAGGAGCATAGATTTATGGCCTTGGGAGATAGACAGCTCAGAAGAAGAGGTAGTTAAGTCTTTCAGGGAGGGAAGGTAAAGGGGGATCAAGGACAGATCGTAGATAATATGATCTAAGGGGGGCTCATAAAGTAGAGCTCTGAAGAAGAAATGGAAAGACAAGGGAGAGAAGAGCATTCTAGGTAGAGGGAACAGCAGTGCGGAGGTATGGAATCATGGCGCAGCACGCAGGACAGATGTAAGGAGAGAGGTTCAGGGTTTGACCTTATTCCCTGGGCAATGGGGAAAACTTGGGCTGGTTTCAGGAGTGGGCATGCATGGTGGGTGCACGGGCCAGGTGAGGAGAGTGACCTGATCAGAATTGTGTTTTAGAAAGGCTCTCTGATGCCTTCGTAGTCTACACCACCTGGATCCATGCAATGGTCTTCTGTGGTGCCTCTGTCTCCACCTTGCCTTCAGAGTGTGATCCTTTAGAAATACCACCTCTCTGCTCAAACTTGTCCATTGTTCCCCATGGCACTCAGAGAGGGCCACTAACATACTTTGAAGCTGATGAGGGCTGCTCAAGCTGCAACTTCTAGCACTCAACAGAGATTCTCTCTTTCCGTCTGGCCCTTAAATACATCTGTCTCATATCACTGTTTCTTTGCACATATCACTGTTTCTTCCTGGAATGCTTTTCGCTAGGAAAGCTCCATGCTCATTCCCTGAGTTGATCTAGCTACTCAGGAGTCATCTCTTCAGAGAGGTCTTCTCCAGCCATCCTGCACGGTCAGTATGACTTTGAGTGACTGAATGGATGGATGAATAAATGGAGGGGGCAAAAATGGAGGTAAAGTGTCCCTTATATGGTTTGGAAGAGATAACAAAGCATGTGGGAATTAAGCATAATGGGTAGTTGTTGGAGATTACTTCAATATGGAGGAAGTAGGTGTGGGAGACCGAGGCATTAGAAGGTGCAAAGGATCCCTCCCAGATCCCGAAGTGGAGGACTGGATGCGTCCTGGAGGAAGGACACATATTTGGCAGGAAGAGGGATAGTCAGAGAGGAAATAAGAGTATTATCTAATAGCTGCGAAGTATGTATTATATGCCAGGCACTGTGCAATTATGTATATTATCTCATTTAATTCCCTATGGCAGATCGCTCTACGTGTCATCATCATTTCCTCCTTTCAGCTGAAGAATCTGAGGCTCAGAGAGATTAAGCAACTTGCCTAAGATCACACAGCTAGTAAAATGTAGAACCGAGATTTAAAATTTTTTTTTTCAACGTTTATTTATTTTTGGGACAGAGAGAGACAGAGCATGAATGGGGGAGGGGCAGAGAGAGAGGGAGACACAGAATCGGAAACAGGCTCCACGCTCTGAGCCATCAGCCCAGAGCCTGACGCGGGGCTCGAACTCACGGACCGCGAGATCGTGACCTGGCTGAAGTCGGACGCTTAACCGACTGCGCCACCCAGGCGCCCAGAACCGAGATTTAAACGCAGGTAGTTTGATGCATTTCACATACATTTACATTGCTTTGGCTACTGCTGGTGGTTTTCATTGTGACAACCAACTGCCACAGTCTATATGAAAGATTAGAAGGTGCATACATTGGATACAGCGGGGTACTCTGAAAGCATTACCAGTATAATGTTCCTGCTATTGTCTTGGGATTTTTAGGGAAGCGAGGCTCATTTATTGTTTTACTTGAATCCTTTCTGCTATAGACCTAACTCCTTCTCCATTGCCTGAAACCCACAGAAATATTACTGTTAACTTCGCCACACAGTGCTAGCCTCGCTGCTGCCTGAGTGGTCTGGATACTGCAGAGCTAGGGGAACTTGCCACATGTGAATGCTTCCCCTGGACTTGTGTGATACGGCAGCTCTGAAGTCCTTGTGACACGTGTTCTAAAACTGTCGTTCACTATACATAACACTCCTTAGTGAAGCAAAGGTAAGCTTCAGAAAGAGGAAATGAATAAAAGAATGAGGGCCTTGCCAACCATGGAAAACAGGCTCCAGGATGTGGCGAAAATCTCTCCTAAAGACGCAGAGACCAGGGCAAATGGTTGAACACATGATAAGATTGGGTGGCTGGACACAGGTGTGGAAACAGAAAGACAAGCAGGGCCATTTTCATAAATACTTTATTCACTGCCAGAACTCTGACCTTTTCTCCAAGCTACGCCCTTTATAAACATATAAATGGGCAGTTATTTCCTATGAAATTACCCATCAAAAAGGGGTAGTTGAAAATATTACTCAGAATTTTTTTTCTTTCGTGTAGACAATCTTGCCTGGTGGACTGAAGTTTGCGGTTTCTTTCTACCCACCCCCCCTTCTGTTCTTTACTTTTAATTTGCTTAAAACTCATCTTTGAGTTTTCATTTTTTTTTTTAATTTTTTTTTTCAACGTTTATTTATTTTTGGGACAGAGAGAGACAGAGCATGAACGGGTGAGGGGCAGAGAGAGAGGGAGACACAGAATCGGAAACAGGCTCCAGGCTCTGAGCCATCAGCCCAGAGCCCGACGCGGGGCTCGAACTCACGGACCGTGAGATCGTGACCTGGTTGAAGTCGGACGCTTAACTGACTGCGCCACCCAGGCGCCCCTGAGTTTTCATTTATTAAAAAATATAAATAAATCCCTTTTATTATGAAATAGAATACACACACAGAAAAACGCACAAAACACAAACCCACATTTTGACAAAATGATTATAAGCACTCAAATACCTGCCACACAAAGAAATAGAACATAACCACTCCTGAGGCTCACTCCCTAGTCACCCCTCCCGACAGGATCGCCCTTTCTCCCACCTAGAGGTAGCCATTCTCTGGACATTTATGGTCATCAATTCCTTGCTTTCCTTTATAGTATTACCATCTAAGAGTGCATCCCGGAACTATAGGTTTGATGACTTTTTGAATTGTATGTCAACAGAGTTTTTTCTTCTGGTCTTGCCTTTTTTAGGGGGAGGGTGTTGAATGTTATAGGTTGACGATCCAACTGTGTGGTTTGTAGCTTTAGCTCATTCATTCATTCTTTTTTTTTTTTTTTTTTTTTTTTTTACAGTATGGGTCAGCAAACTTTCTCTGTTAAGGACAAGAAAGTAAATATTTTTAGTTTTTGTGGGCCACATACGGTCTATTATGTATTTGCTATGGAAAAAGCAGGCCATCAAGTTGCATTTGGCTCATGGGCCATAGCTTGCTGACCCCTGCTCTATAGTGTCCCACCATTTGATTAAACACTCAATTCTTTTTTTTTTTTTTAATATGAAATTTATCGTAAACACTCAATTCATCAAGGAAGACGATTTTTCGTTGTTCTCAGGGTTTGGTTTTTTTTTTGCACACATTAGAAATCATAACATTATTATCATTATTACTGTCTTATACAATTGTCACTTAGATTTATCCACAGATTTAATCTCTCTCTTTGATTTTCACATATTATAGCTTATTCCTGTTTAGAGTTTCTGCTGACTTGCATTTATAGTGTCGTGTCTTTCTGTGTGTCTGTTTATCTTTGAGTATGTACCGAACACTGTGTTTAAAAAATTATTTGTAGAAATCGTTTGCAATCTAAGATGACATATTTTTCCTGGGATGACCTTAATCCAGTTTTAGGATTTGGAATGTTCTGGACTACACGGAAGAGGTAACATGAGGCTGCGGTCTGTGTTAAGACTGGATGACTTTCATTTTACCCTCACTCTTGGAATCTTCCTGGTAGTCTCTGAACTCTGGCATGTGTGGCCTGATGATATTTTCAAAAGGGTAATTCAGATCATCAGCCCTGTTTTTAGGATACACACTTGTCCCTAAGGGTAAAAGTGGTCTGGACTGCTGATCTTACCTTTCAACCTTCCTCTTTTGGATACTGGTCCAGTAATTCCCCACTTCCATTAGCTTAGACTTTTTAATGTACTTTTTTGCCCCTGCTTTTCTAGTTTAGGTAACATATTACCTGGTCATTTATGACTAGAAGCAGAAATCTTCCTAACTTACATTTTTCATTTAAAAAAGGACAAATTTAGAAATTAAAAAATATATGCAAACAAATGAAAATAAAAATACAACAATCCAAGTGCTTTGGGACGCAGCGAAGGCAGTCCTGAGAGGAAAATACATTGCAATCCAGGCTTATCTCAAGAAACAAGAAAAATCCCAAAGACAAAATCTAACAGCACACCTAAAGGAAAGAGAAACAGAACAGCAAAGACACCCCAAACCCAGCAGAAGAAGAGAAATCATAAATATCAGAGCAGAAATGAACAATATAGAATATTGTTCATATAAAAATATTAAAAAACTATAGAGCAGATCAATGAAACCAAGAGTTGGTTTTTTGAAAAAAATACACAAAATTGATACACCTCTAGCCAGGCTTCTCAAAAAAGAAAGGAAGAGGACCCAAATAGATAAAATCATGAATGAAAATGGAATTATTACAACCAATCCCTCAGAGATACAAGCAATTATCAGGGAATACTATGAAAAGTTATATGCCAACAAACTGGACAACCTGGAAGAAATGGACAAATTCCTAAGCACCCACACACTTCCAAAACTCAAACAGGAAGAAATAGAAAACTTGAACAGACCCATAACCAGTGAAGAAACTGAATCAGTTATCAAAAATCTCCCAGCAAATAAGAGTCCAGGACCAGATGGCTTCCCTGGGGAATTCTACCAGATATTTAAAGCAGAGATAATACCTATCCTTCTCAAGCTGTTCCAAAAAATAGAAAGGGAAGGAAAACTTCCAGACCTATTCTATGAAGCCAGCATTACTTTGATTCCCAAACCAGACAGAGACCCAGCAAAAAAAGAGAACTACAGGCCAATATCCCTGATGAATATGCATGCAAAAATTCTCAACAAGATACTGGCAAATCGAATTCAACAGCTTATAAAAAGAATTATTCCCCATGATCAAGTAGGATTCGTTCCTGGGCTGCAGGGCTGGTTCAATATTTGCAAATCAATCAATGTGATACATCACATCAATAAAAGAAAAGATAAGAACTATATGATCCTGTCAATCAATGCAGAAAAAGCATTTGACAAAATTCAGCTTCCTTTCTTAATAAAAACCCTCGAGAAAGTTGGGATAGAAGGAACATACTTAAGCATAATAAAAGCCATTTATGAAAAACAAGCCCACAGCTAATATCATCCTCAATGGGGAAAAACTGAGAGCATTCCCCCTGAGATCAGGAACATGACAGGGATGTCCACTCTCACCGCTGTTGTTTAACATAGTGTTGGATGTTCTAGCATCAGCAACCAGGCAACAAAAGGAAATCAAAGGCATCAAAATTGGCAAAGATGAAGTCACACTTTCACTTTTCGCACACATGATACTCTACATGGAAAACCCAACAGACTCCACCAAAAGTCTGCTAGAACTGATACATGAATTCAGCAAAGTCACAGGATACAAAATCAATGTACAGAAATCAGTTGCATTCTTATACACTAATAATGAAGCAACAAAAAGGCAAATAAAGAAACTGATCCCATTCACAATTGCACCAAGAATCATAAAATACCTAGGAATAAACCTAACCAAAGATGTAAAAGATCTGTATGCTGAAAACTATAGAAAGCTTATGAAGGAAATTGAAGAAGGTACAAAGAAATGGAAAAACATTCTGTGCTCATGGATTGGAAGAATAAATATTGTTAAAATGTCAATACTACCCAAAGCTATCTACACATTCAATGCAATCCCAATCAAAACTGCACCAGCATTCTTCTTGAAGCTAGAACAAGTAATCCTAAAATTCGTATGGAACCACAAAAGGCCCTGAATAGCCAAAGTAATTTTGAAGAAGAAGACCAAAGCAGGAGGCATCACAATCCCAGACTTTAGCCTCTACTACAAAGCTGTAATCATCAAGACAGCATGGTATGGGCACAAAAACAAACACAAAGACCAATGGAATAGAATAGAGAACCCAGAATTGGACCCAAAAAAGTATGGCCAACTAATCTTTGGCAAAGCAGGAAAGAATATCCAATGGAAAAAAGACAGTCTCTTTAACAAATGGTGCTGGGAGAACTGGACAGCAACATGCAGAAGAATGAAACTAGACCACTTTCTTACACCATTCACAAAAATAAACTCAAAATGGATAAAGGACCTGAATGTGAGACAGGAAACCATCAAAACCCTAGAGAAGAAAGCAGGAAAAAACCTCTCTGACGTCAGCTGCAACAATTTCTTACTTGACACATCTCCAAAGGCAAGGGAATTAAAAGCAAAAATGAGCTATTGGGACCTCATGAAGATAAAAAGCTTCTGCACTGCAAAGGAAACAATCAACAAAACTAAAAGGCAACTAACGGAATGGGAAAAGATATTTGCAAATGACATATCAGACAAAGGGCTAGTATCCAAAATCTATAAAGAGCTCACCAAACTCCACACCTGAAAAACAAATAATCCAGTGAAGAAATGGACAGAAGACATGAATAGACACTTCTCTAAAGAAGACATCTGGGTGGCCAACAGGCACATGAAAAGATGCTCAACGTCACTCCTCATCAGGGAAATACAAATCAAAACCACACTGAGATACCACCTCACGCCAGTCAGAGTGGCTAAAATGAACAAATCAGGAGACTATAGATGCTGGTGAGGATGTGGAGAAACGAGAACCCTCTTGCCCTGTTGGTGGGAATGCAAACTGGTGCAGCCGCTCTGGAAAACAGTGTGGAGGCTCCTCAAAAAATTAAAAATAGAGGGGCGCCTGGGTGGCTCAGTAGGTTGAGCATCTGGCTTCGGCTCAGGTCATGATCTCACGGTTGGTGAGTTCGAGCCCCACGTCAAGCCCCACGTCAGGCCCTGTGCTGACAGCTCAGAGCCTGGAGCTTGCTGTGGATTCTGTGTGTCTCTCTCTCTGCCCCTCCCCTGCTCATGCTCTTCCCTGTCTCTCGAAAGTAAATAAACATTAAAAAAAAAAAATTAAAAAAGAATTTAAAATAGATCTACCCTATGACCCAGCAATAGCACTGCTAGGAATTCACCCAAGGGATACAGGAGTACTCATGAATAGGGGCACTTGTACCCCAATGTTTATAGCAGCACTTTCAACAATAGCCAAATTATGGAAAGAGCCTAAACGTCCATTAACTGATGAATGGACAAAGAAGTTGTGGTTTATATACACAATGGAATACTACTTGGCAATGAGAAAGAATGAAATATGGCCTTTTGTAGCAACATGGATGGAACTGGAGAGTGTTATGCTAAGTGAAATAAGTCATACAGAGAAAGACAGATACCATATGTTTTCACTCTTATGTGGATCCTGAGAAACTTAACAGAAGACCATGGGGGAGGGGAAGGAGGGGGGGAAAGTTACAGAGAGGGAAGGAGGCAAACCATAAGAGACTTTTCAAAACTGAGAATAAAGTGAGGGTTGATGGGGGTTGGGAGGGAGGGGAAAGTGGGTGATGGGCATTGAGGAGGGCACCTGTTGGAATGAGCATTGGGTGTTGTATGGAAACCAATTTGACAATAAATTTCATGTTAAAAAAATTAAAAAAAACTTTTAATGGGCAGATTGGAAAATAAATAAATAAAAAGGGACAAATTTTAAATTATTTTCCACAAGGAAAAAGAATATTATAAGAAAATTGGAAAGTCATTTTTATAGAATTAAGCCCACACACAAAAAATGCAGTGTTCCAAAATCTTTAACCATCTTCTATCCCTCTGCTGGTTCACAGGAAATTTCTAACCTATGAATTGTTTTATTATTAATTTTTCTATCAAAGCTAAGTCAATTCTGTTAGAACCTTGTAAAATTAATTTCTTAGCATAAATACAAACAAGATTACGGCTAGATCCCCATATTCTGATTATTCTGTTTGTGGATTTTTCCCCCTTTGCACTGCTTACAAATTCAAAGAAAAGAATCTGGTCCAATAAATGATTCATCTCACACTAATGAATACATACATCACTGCAGCTTGTTCTGATTTATTTCCCAACAGAATTAAACTACAAAGTGAACTTGAGATGCAGGTGAAGACAGCGTGTATTGTCACCGCTTGCAACAGTTTCACGGTGCTTAACGAAAAGCTGAAAAGAGTCCTCAAGATTTGAATAGAAAATGGATAGGACAAATCAATGAAAACTTGATTTCTGAAGGAACTGTAACACCAATGTGGATTACAGGTTTCCTTGGCACTTGTCCTGGATGGGGCCAGATGAAAAAGCACAGGGCGTGTCAGA
Organism: Herpailurus yagouaroundi; assembly: GCF_014898765.1. Classification (NCBI taxonomy): domain Eukaryota; kingdom Metazoa; phylum Chordata; class Mammalia; order Carnivora; family Felidae; genus Herpailurus; species Herpailurus yagouaroundi. Next base: position 29,158,268 of record NW_024412427.1, on the reverse strand, counting down.
TCCTCAGCCTTGAGTATTATGTTTAGATACACATTGTGACAAACATTTATTAATTTGTATCAAGTAAAAAAAATACAAACAAAATAATAAAACCACATTACTGAGAGCTATAAACATTTCACGGAGACTGGGGTGAAAAGGACACAGCAAGCATGAGTTTTGTTCTTTTTCTTCCTTGTGTGCTCTAAATTCATCTTTCCCTCTATGTTACCCAGGGGAGCAATGATCTTCGGTATATAATGGAAAAAGCTAGAGAACGAAGGTTTTCACCTCGCATTGGGCCTTTAACGCATCCGGACTGAACCAATGTTGCGGCTTAAAGTGCCAATTTGCTGGTAATAGAGTCCTTATGGCTTTTGCTGTGTATGTTATGCAGCCAAATCAAGGACCGAGTGACTGTGGGAGCTTTAAGTCTGCAGTCGTTAAACAGAAATAGAAATGTGCAGTGTCTTTCCTGGTCAGCCAACTGTGCAGCAACTGTGGCTAATAGTAAGAGATTCGATTGGAAGTCAGAAGATGCTCCCATTTCGGGAGGCTTCTCAGTGTGACTCTGGACAAATCATCTCACTGTTCAGCATCCTCGGCAAATGCGTAGGGAGAGCTTATTAATACTCTCTACCCAGGACTGTACTGAATGCTAAGGATCATGGCCCGGGGCACGGCATTTAGAAGGTCACTGATTAGCTGTGGAGGGTGATTTCGACGTTGCGGCCTGATGTCCCGCGTTCAGTGATATGTTCTGCCATTTCCTAGCCGGCAAGCCTTAGGTAAGTTATCCTGCCCCGGCCTCAGTTTCCTCATCTATAAGGTAGGGATAATGCGTGTTACCTTATAGGACTGCTTCCAGAAATACAGACCCAAGTAAGCATGGCATAAACACAGGTGTGGCTGCTGCTATAAAAGCAGTAGGTGCGATTGTTATTATTTGTAGTAGCAGCAGTAGCATTTCGGCATTTGCACCAGAGATATAGTTATCAAGATAGATAATGAATAATAAGTGCCCAGGGAGAGGTTCAAAAGAAAGGTCCTACTTGAGAACCAAACCATTCACACTCACAAAGCTTAATGTCTACGTCAGTATAACCTTACTTTTCCACTATATTCATCACCATGCATCGCTATTTCAGGAAACTCTTGCCTGAGAAGTTGTAGATAACTTGATTGATCATTCCAGAAACTTTCTGAAAGACCCATCAACTCTTCAAAGAACGCTCCAAATGATTTTATACCTTGCATCTTTGAACCTCACAGATTGGAACCCCCACCATAAATTCCTCACCACGCTGTGTCCACCAATCTCGAACCACTATGTCACGATCCTTGGCCGTATTCTTCATCAAGCCTATGACCTGTCCCGCTGAAAGACTCACTTTAAACTAGACTTCAAGCTCTCACACGCACCCCTACTTTCCCTGCCCCCTCTGAAATGCTGCTTAGATGCCCTGCAGAAGAGTTAGCTCTGTCTTATCGATAGGTTGTTTTGGAGATATTTTCGGGAACTAGCATTTCACCTAGTGGGAGGCAAAATGGGAAAGAGGAATTTATTTTCTTCTACGGACAACTAACACTATGCCTTATTCACAGGAATTGCTCAACGCTGACCAGATGAACATCTGGAGTGACTGAACACATGAATGCACCATCCCCTGATAAACTTAATAACTCAAGGGGCACCTGGGTGGCTCAGCTGGTTGAGCGTCCAGATTTGGCTCAGGTCATGATCTCACAGTTCATGAGTTCAAGCCCTACATCGGGCTCACTGCTGTCAGAGCTGGCTTTGAATCCTTTCTCTCTCTCTCTCTCTCTCTCAAAATAAATAAACATTTAAAGAATAATAATAAACTGTGACTCAAGTCATTTTTAAAAAATTTTTTAAATCTATATTTATTTTTGTTTTTTGAGAAAGAGAGAGAGAGAGAGGAAGACAGCGCAAGCAGGGGAGGGGCAGAGAGAGAGGGAGACATGGAATCTGAAGCAGGCTCTAGGCTCTGAGCTGTGAGCAGAGAGCCCAATGCAGGCTCGAACTCATGAATCGTGAGTATGACCTGAGCCAAAGTCAGATGCTTAACCAACTGAGCCACCCAAGTGCCCTTCAAGTCATTTTAAATATTAATAAAATCCATGCTAGAAAAGTTAATATTTATGACCATTTATTTATGAGGTGGGCCTTGTGCAAAGTTCCTATTAAAGGGTAATTTTTTGAGAAGTAAAATCATGACCTTATAAAATGAGCACCTGTCAATGATTTATTTAACTCATAGCTCATCCATCTGGCTTATTACCGCCATCCATTTTCTGTGAGCTATTTCACAACTTTGTAAGTTGTAGAAAACTGATGGTAATACAAATGACTCTTGTGGATGATATGCAATTTGAGGCCAGTGGAATGCAGTTAATCAACGCCTTGGCTATTGACTAGTTTTGCATCTAGCTGTCGATTGATTTCATTTCTTATCTATACTTATAAATGGGTGGTACTCTTCCATTATAAATGGATTCTTCTTTGAACTGGCTGTAACATGTTGTCAAACTGCTTTCCAAAGTGATTAGATCATTTTATATTCCCCTCAGTGTATGAAAGTCCCAGTTCTTCCACATCTTTGCCCACACCTGGAATAGTCAGTCTTCCTGGTTTTAGTAATTTTAATAGGTGTGAGGTGGCATCTCATTGTGCTATTAATTTGTATCTTCGTAAAAACCAGTGATGTTGAGCATCTTTTCATGTATTTATACACCGTCTATATATCTTCTTTGCTGAAGTGTCTGTTCAAATGTCTTGCCCACTTTTATTGGGTTGTTTATTTTCAGATTGAGTTTTTAAAGCTCTTTATGTAGTTTTGATACAAATCTTTCATCGGTTATATTCTTTGCAAGCGTTTTCTCCCACTTTGTAGTCTGTCCTTTTATTCTCTGATTAGTGTCTTTCAAAAACAGACATGTTTCATTTTGATTAAGTTCAGTTTATCAATTTGTTCTTTCATGAATCATCCTTTTGTTGTTATATATAAGAAATCTTTGCCTACACCGTGCTGCAAATATTTTCTCCTGTGTTTTCTTTTATACAGCTTTGGGTTGCTCATAGAAGTCCATGGTACATTCTGAGTTGATTTTTGTATATTGTGCCAGGTAGGAATCAAAGATACGGAAACCCAATTATTACAGCCCCGTTTGGTGAAAAGACTATCCATTCTTCACTAAGGTTCAGTGTTACAAGATGAAGAGCTCTGGAAACTGATGATAATTATTGCGAAATGTTATGAATGTATTTAATACCACTCACTTTTACATTTAAAAGTGGTTAAGATGGTAAAGTTTGTGCTATATATAAATGCCACCATAAAAAATGGGGAAAAAATAATTCAGTGAGGAAAGGATAGTCTTTCCACTAAATGAGGCTGTGATAATTGGGTATCTTTAATAGATATGGGTGTATTCAGGTTATCTAGCTCTCTTTGAGATTTAGTAGCTTGTATCTTTCAAGGAATTCTTCTATTTCAACTGTTTTCTAACTTATTGGCACAACTTTTTAGAAATAGTGTTACTTTGGTTTTTAAACAATGTAGAATATGTAGTGATGTTGCCTCCCTCATTCCTCATGTTAGTAATTTGTATTTTTATTCAATCAATCTGGCTACATGTTAATCAATTTTATTGATCATCTTAACCAATTTTTGGTGTCATTCATTTCCTATGTTGTTTCCCCATTTTCTGCTGCATTCACTTCTATTCTGATCTTTATCATTTTCTTTCTTCTGTTTACTTTGAGTTTCATTTGCTCTTTTAAAAATTAGTTTCTTGGGGTGCCTAGGTGACTTAGTTGGTTAAGTGTCCAACTCTTGATTTCGGCATAGGTCATGATCTTGTAGTTGTGAGACTGAGCCTTGTGTTGGATGCTGCATGCTGGGCATGGAGGCTGCTTAAGATTCTCTCTCCCTCTCCCTCTACCCATCTCCTGCGTACCCTTTCTCTTTCTCTCTCTCTCAAAAAAAATTAGTTTCTTGAAGACGAAGGTAAAATCATTGACTTGAGATATTCTTTTCCAAGTTAGACATTTAGTATCGTAAATTTCCTCCCTAAGTACTGCTTTGTCGACAACCCAAATTTTGATATGTTGTGTTTTTACTTTCATTTAATTCAAATACTTTCTAATTTCCCTTTAGATTTCTTGTTTGACCAATTAGTTATTTATAATTGTGTTACCTCGTTTCCAAGTATTTGGGCATTTTTCTCCAAGATTTTCAGTTATTGATTTCTGTTTTAATTCCAGTGTGGACAGAGAACGTACTTTGCACAACTTGAATACTTACTCTGTTTACTTGCTCTATTAAGAAAGAGACTGAATCTCTGTTTATAATTGTTGATTTGTGTACTTCTCTTTGTCGTTCTCAGCTTTTGCATCATTTATTTTGAAGATCTCTTATTAGTACATGCATGTATAGGATTATTATGCCTTCTTGATGAATTGATCTTTTTATTGCTTGAACTGATCATCTTTATCTCTGGTAATATGCTTTGCTCTGAAATCCACTTTGTCTCACATTTATAATGTCACTTCAGTTTTTTTTCACTAGTGTGATGGACGTACTCAAGATGACCCTCATTGTCATGTCCTTGTTTAACGGCCTCCCCATAAGTACTGGTGGGACCAGTGACTTGCTTCTAACCAATAGAATATGGAAAAGGTGATGGGATGTCACTCCATTTTTTCTTTGTTTGATTTTGGATAGTTTCTATTGCTGTGTGTTCAAGTATATTAATTTTTTTTCCTGCTAGTTCTAATGTGCTATTCATTTCATCCAGTGCTATTTTTCATCTCAGACGTTGTAGTTTTTATCCTTAGAACGTGAATCGGGATCTTTAAAAAGCATTTTTCCATGTCTGTATATAACTTTTGAACATACAGAATATGATTATAATAATAGTTTTGATGTCCTTGTATGTTAATTTCAACATCAGGATCAGTTCTGGGTAACTTTAAATTGATTGAAATTTCAATTGATTGAAATGCTTAGCCAACTGAGCCACCCAGGCTCCCCCCCCCCCCCGTCTTTATCAAAATATATAAAACCTCTTTAAGGAAGAGTCAAGAGCTCAACATAAAAGGCTGTCAGATGAGAAACATTACTGGGGGGAAGTCAGTACTGCTGGGTCTGAGTTTGACCAGATGTGTTGGCACAGCAGTGTCCGTGGTCGTTGTCTAGACTCTCCCATTACTCTCTTCCTCCCCTCCCAGCAGATTCTAGCCAGAATTCCTCACAGGCACTTCCCAGGGGCTGTACAATTCCCCAAGTCCAGGGGATGAGCCCTTCCGTTTTAGAGCTGGAGGAAGCAGAGTTTATCTTCTCTTTTTCTCCTTAGCCAACGTTGATTTTGACAGGAGCTTCTGCCTCTGTGGCAGCCCCTGAGATGGGGGTCCATCTAGATCAACTAGAAGGAGGGTGGACCCCTTTCTACTCACAGGCTCTGAAGGGAACTTTGAGCCAGTGCCGGTCTTATAACACTTCGGGAACTCTGGGTGGAGTCTCTAGCCTCCGAGGCAATGCTGAGACTGATGCTGTCATGGAGGTGATTGACAGGGGCTCCCGCCACCATTAATCAGAGAAACAAGCTGGCCTTTCCTGCCTGTCTGCATTTGCCTGCAACTGACATCCTGTTAGCTGACTTATTACTATTATTATTTTTCTTTTCCTTTTTAGACAAGAAGACCTGCACATATCAACTCACATTATGCATGCCTGTGCATTCAAAGAGGCTTAAACAAATGAACAGACAAGCAAGAAAAAAAAACTGTAAAGGAATCGCACACAGCATAGAAACATGGCAAGATTTCTAAATAATCACAGGAAAGGAAAAATCCCCAGAGAAATTCTTTATATTCCACCCTCCCCCACCCCCACTCCATATTTGGATCTAGGGGAAGCAAGGGTCAGTGTGTTCCTGGCTTTGATGCTGAATACTCAGTGACCCTTCTGTGCTAGCTTATTTTTCACTCCCAGAATGGCTTTAGAGATTTCATGCTTCCTGTAGTAGAAGGCTTAGAGGACTCCCAAGACATCCTGTGGCTATGCATAGCTCCGTCACTAGCCACGTCACTAGCCCAGACTCTAATTTTGCATCTGCGTAACCACTGTGGCAAACACAGTGATGGTTTCTATTCATTTTCCTCACAGGTGCCCCACAATTGTCCTGACCTGACTTCTTGCCCATGAAAGGGTATCTTTCCTGCATCCATAGGGGGCATTCTTTGCAGTCTCACCTCACCAGGAGGATGGACAGGAACACTGAAACAGCCATCTGACCGCAGGTGGGGGATTCCCAATGCTGCAGTTCCTACAGTGTCCCTCACATCTGGTCTACGAGCCAAGGGAATGGACCTGATGGTGGCTGGTGCCTCAGCCTTGGGTAGGACTCAAATGACACTACAACCAGAGTTCACATTTCACAGCCTGCTTTATCTTATGGGGAAAAAAAAAATGTAGACAGAAAGATCATCTCTGTAGCAGAAGAGAAAGTCCAGAAATAGACCCAAATACATATGGGAATTTATATATAAAAAGACTAAAAAGATGCATCATTTATAGCAGTGTTAGGGCTCTAGGATAGATATGTGGGAAAACAATTACATTTAATCCATCTCTCACACCTAATACCAAAATGAATTCTAAAATATTCAAAGGTTTCAGTGTGGAAAAAATGAAGCCATTCATAATTAGAAGAAAGCACTTTTTAAAAAAAAATTTTTTTTCAACGTTTATTTATTTATTTTTGGGACAGAGAGAGACAGAGCATGAACAGGGGAGGGGCAGAGAGAGAGGGAGACACAGAATCGGAAACAGGCTCCAGGCTCTGAGCCATCGGCCCAGAGCCTGACGCGGGGCTCGAACTCACGGACAGCGAGATCGTGACCTGGCTGAAGTCGGACGCTTAACCGACTGCGCCACCCAGGCGCCCCAGAAGAAAGCACTTTTAAAAATAATCTTGATGCGGAAAAGGCTTCCAAAGCATGACCCCGGAGCCAGCAGCTATAGATATCGATCAGCTACATAAAAATTGCTCAAAATCCTCTAAGGTAAAAATCGTGTATGCTAAGCAGACCCAACAGGCAAATGATAAATAACCAGCAGATGCAACTCATAGTCAAAGAGTTCATTGCCTGAACAGATGAAGATTCATGTGAATGGATTAGGAAAAATACCCAAACCAAGGACGGAAAACTGACAATGGACGCAAATGGTATGTCAGAAAAAAACAAATACAAATGACTTAAGTAACAAGCATTATGCAAAGCATAATAATAAAAATTTAAATTAAAATTACAGTTAGAATATCATTTTTATTTTATAATCGAAGCATTTAATAACTGTGATGGCAAAGGGTGCTTACAGCAAACTTTATATCTCGCTGCTGGGAGTGACAGATGGTTCACTCACTATGCGGGGGGCAATTGGCAAAATTAACAAAGATTACAAGTGTGCATAGGTAGGCCAGCATCCTCTGGGAGTTTATTGTGGAGATATATATATGTACAATTTTTGTTTGTCTAAGTATATTAGCTTCCCATGGCTGTCATAGCAAATTACCACAAACGTGGTGGCTTAAAAGCAGAGAAGTTTATTTTCTCGCGTTTCTGGAGGCCAGAAGTCCAAAATCAGCATCACCGGTTCGAAACCAAGGTGTGGGCAGGGCCACGCCTCACCTGCAGGCCCTAGGGGAGCGCCCATTCCTTGTCCCTCCCAGCGGCTGCTGGCATTCCTCGAATTGTTGCCACGGTACTCCAGTCTTTACTTTCAGCATCTGAGCTGCCTAGGCATCCCCGTGCACAAAATTCTCCTAATTCATTATGGATAAGATACAAGGATACGAAGCTAAGGTCAAGATGACCTGTGGGGCCACCAGATAGTGGAAGAGAAGACAGGAAGACATAGATATTATGACACCTTAAAACTTGGGCCAGAATTGTCCTGCTTCAAGGGAGTTGGTTCTGTAGAGAAGTTCTAGTAAGTTACAAAACGCAGGTGTCTGGGTGGTCAAGAACCACAGGGCCAGGCATCGCTCTATAGGTCTCCAGTGCTGACTTTACGGTGAAGCCAGGATTGGATTTGCTCAAAGTTAGGATATTTCTATGGCTCGCTTCTTCATTATCAGGGACAATGGTTTCTTCAGTAGGTTTGGGTGGCCATTGAGAGAGAGCCTTTACACAGAAGGGCTCTCTCTACTTGGACACAGAAAAGCCACCGCATGCAGTTGGTGATGGTTTCCTAATCAAAGGATACTGGGACAATGGGTGGCCACGGCCACAGGGCAGGCAGACTCAAGGTGGAAACAGACCCCGTGGCCCCCGAGATGTTTGTGGTTTGTGGCCTCTGAGTTGATCCTGCTTTCCGAGTTCTTTGCTTTCGTCCCTGGGGGGCTGAGGTGAGTTTCTTGTCCTTGGACCTTTTTGCTTACCTCTTATTTGAACTAGTGTGAGTGAGTTTCTCCTTGTAACCCTAAGACATCTGACCGGAATATGGTTCAGTTTTTAACATTCTTTTTGCAAATAAAACACATGTATATCATATCATCTGAAATCAAAGCTTGTCACATGTAAGAGGGATCAACAATGTTGTTACACGAATGCCAAACCATGACCACAATGATGTAAACTGCGAAATACTAACGGGAAAGCATGAAGCGGCGAACAAAGCCATTTAGACTCAGGCGCACCTGTGTTTCAATCTTGACGGCATCATTTACGTGCTGTGTGACTTTGGGCAAATGAGTTAAGCTTCCTGAGACCATTTTTCCATCTGCATATGGGGGAGACACCACATGCTGTTTTGCCGAGAGGATTAGAGATAATACATGTGCTATGCTGAGCGAGGTACTTGGCACCTAGCAGATACTCATTGTCATGTGACGCTGAGTTCATGAGCAATGAACTAGTTCATGGATTGTGGCTGTAACGGCAACTGTCGGAGTGAAATGAAAACTACACTTGTACGAGTACACTAATCTGAAATCAACAAATGTAGATCCACCGGTGGCCGGGTATGTAAGTGAGAAGGGTTGGAGCGTGTGTGGAGAAGCAAGCTGATTCCGACTGCGTGAAGAAACTGCCTAACACAGGGTGAGGATATCGAGGGATTAGCTGCCAAAATGTACTTTGTGTTACAGGGAAAACCAACGAATTCCTGCACATGGAGTGAGTGGCGTATCACAAAAGCCAGCCAAGAGAGCATGGAATGTCCTATATGTTGGATAAAGGAGAGACGTTAGGAACAGTTACGACAGTGACTGCAGTGCCCATGACAGAGGAACAGACGGGATAACCCCCAAACGCACAGATGTGGGGATCAACCGATCTCCAAAAACTCAGAATCTCAGGTCTGTGAGTTATTTCATTCAGGCCTCTAACCCCAGGTGATCTTGAATCACAAAAGATACTAGGTGTTCCCCTTGAAAAAGTTGAAAAAGTCGAAGTGCTTTGCTCTAATATTACGAATATTATGTCACCTGGGGATGCAAATCCTGTTAAAATGCGGGTCCAGACACCGCAGGTCTGGGTGGGGCCTGAGACGCTGGATGTCTAACATTCTTGCAGGTGATGCTAACGCTGCTGGTCCACAGCCTGCAACTTGGGGGAGCAAGTCTCTACATGATAGAAAAAGCCACTGGGGAAATTAGCCATTCCTCTAGATTTTCCACATCCACAGTACGTTTACACAGAAGGAGTTGAGAACGGAATAGAAATCAGAACCTGGAAAAATATATTCTTCCAACCCACTCGCAAAACCCTGGACATCGGAGAAGAGCTTTGGGGTTGACACTTCCACCTGGTGTCCAAACTGACAGGCTTGCTCTGTCCCTCCGCACCGGGACACTTCCTTCAGCCTGGCCCTGCTCTTCAATGGCTGTGCCAGAGTTAGAAAGAGGGCGGAGCATGATTTTGGGGTGAAGACAGGAAGCAGCCTGCGAAATCATGTCACTCTAAGGTCTGCAATCCTTTCCGCTGTGACAGTTCATTGTCACTTAGCAGAAATTGCTGGTTATGAATATTTAACAAATTTGCAATTAGCTCATCTACCAACATGATTACTGAGATGGAGTAAGCCATTGAATGAAGCTGCTAGGATTATGTACATAATGCTTTCTGATTACACATGCTTACACATCTGCTTTTGTTTTTCCCTCTTCTCTGGCACCATTTTTGCTAATTTTTATCAAACCACACGCCACATCTCCCTGCTTTCTATCGTCTTATACCATGCTAAGCGGGTAGAGGAAGGCATTTTTCAGATTGTGGAGAATATTTGGCGTTGGGCTTCAGAGGCAACTGCTTCTGATGCAGGGTTACCCTGCAATAAGAACGCCTGGAATCTTTCCCGAATTCCTCACCACTTTCATCTGCAGTCCAATTACCAAATTGCCCAACTTCGTCTCTCCATTTCCAAAAAGGCATTACCTATTATCTGCTTGATTCATCCCAGTTGGGCTGTAATGCAGATAAATTAAAAAAAATAAAATAGGGGCGCCTGGGTGGCTCAGTCAGTTAAGCGGCTGACTTCGGCTCAGGTCATGATCTCGCGGTCTGTGAGTTCCAGCCCCGCGTTGGGCTCTGTGCTGACAGCTCAGAGCCTGGAGCCTGTTTCGGATTCTGTGTCTCCCCCTTTCTCTGACCCTCCCCCGTTCATGCTCTGTCTCTCTCTGTCTCCAAAACAAATAAACGTTAAAAAAATAAAAAATAAATAAATAAAATAAAATAAAATAAAACAAATCCACAATGGAGGGGAGAGATCGCTTCATTTAAAGTACAGGAAATGTTGGCAACTCACTGGCCACGTGACCTTGTCCCTAACTCCTTTTATTTCCTGGGCTCGATTCTCATCTGTAAACAGAAGACAACCATTACCTTCCGGTATTTACTTATTAAGATCATACATTGTTCTCCCTATTCTGCTGGAAACAGCTCCCTGCTACTCCCTTGGAGAAGTAAAAGAAAAGAAAAAAAAAAAAGAAAAGTAAAGGATTTACTCTAGGGTAGGAGGTAGAAGAGTAGGGCAGAGAATCATTTTTCTGTATTCTATCCAGTAGGAGCTTTTTCCTCTGGTGGTGAAAACAACTCCAGCAGCAACGTGGTAGCAACTTGTGCTTGATCCTAGGTACAAAACACACACACACACACACACACACACACACACACACACACAAACCTTGCACAGGGCAAAACAGACACCATCGCTATGCTTTGACTATTAATTGGTTCTGTTGTTGAAGGGCTTTTATTTTTTCCAAGTGTATTTCAAACTGTCATCAAGGCAGGGCACATCATATTATCTTTGAGCTCTTTGCTGAATGGTGCTGTCTGATTTGTTGATAGATCCCGTACTCTGTTTTTCTTAGCATTTTTAGAAAATGATCTTGATTATTTCTGGCATGCAGCTTGGATTTCTAAAAAGTCAGTTTCAGAAGTGTGAAAGACAATCATGAATAGTATAAGAGTTACCAGAAGCTACTGATAATAATAGCCATGCTATTTTGCATAGGAGGGTAGGGCTTTTATGTTTGCAAAATGCGTTCACTTGCATTAGGTCATGTATTCTGCTGCTACTCACAGACACCTTCTGTTTTTCAGGATGGCCTTTTCCCAGCCCTTCTGCTGTTGGAGCTAAGGCTTTGCATTTGGAATCATCCCAGCTCTGATTACACCCTAAGGACCAAACGTAGGAGTCAGCAACCTGCTTGTCTCCCTCATTTCTTTCCTATTGCTTATCATTAAGGATCATTAAGGATAATATCAAAAGGATATTCGAACATTTATTCATTATTCATTCATTCAGTTAGCCTTTCACCCAGTGACCATTAGGCGTCAGATAGCTGCCCTTTGCTCCATTGTGGGGAAACAGAAATGTGATACCCTTCCCACTCTCAGGGAGATCATTGCAATGGCAACGTCAGCCAGGAAAGTCAAGGCCCCGTGGGGTCACAGCCTTGCTGGAGGCAGTCATGGACAAAGGCTTGTGGACAACCGGCTCGGCCTGAGGCAGTCAGCAAATGCTTCCAGTGGGTAAGTCCCTGGGTATGTGTACTTAGCCAGGAGAATGGATGATGGATGGGAAGAAGGCCGTTTTGAAGAGGGGGGTGGAAAGACAAAGATTTGGTGCCCAAAATAGCATGGCCTGGTGAGCAAGGCAACACAGCAAAGCATTCTACATTCTGCTAAGATACAGTTAATTGTGTAAGTCTTGGTTATGGAAACTAGCAAATATGCACAAAGCAGAGGGAACGGTATCATGAGGTCCTGCATGCCCACTGCCCAGTCTCAATGATTTTGTGTTCTTAAAGGAAAATGAAATTCATATCTGCCATTAGCTTGATGGCTTCAGGAGGCCACACGATGGAAGAGAAGAGAGGACTCTGAAACAGGTCTGTGCTGACCCACAGACTTCTTGACAGATGACAAAGCTGGCATTGCAGATCTGTGGGGAAAGAGTAGAATGTTCAATAAATCATGAGCTGATAATTAGCTATACGGAGAAAATATTTTGGGTCCCTCCTCCACAATCAAGGTAAACCTCAATTCCCACTCCAGGCTGGATTAAAGACAAAAAGCAAATCATTAAAATTGTTGGAGAAACCGAGGAAGAAAACTATGGGTTTGGGGGTCTGGGAGGATTTCTTAGAGTTAAAAATCACAAACCTTAAAAAAAAAGTTGTAAATCCAATTATACTAGGACAAAGCACATTTGTTGTAGGCCAAGATGAAAAATTCAAAGTACAAACCCCAGTCTGTGAGAAAATATCTGAAATGTATTTAATAAATGTAAATGATCAGGATTAAATTCCAGAACATATAAAAACTCTTACAAAGATTAACAATCCAATAGAAAAATCAGGTTGTTACCTGAGCAGCCAATTTTTAGAAGAGGAACATTTGAACATTTGAAAATACATTAAGCCTCACTTAGGCTTCCTGATTTACTGAATCGGGAAATTCAGGAAATCAGATTAAATTCAGGAATTTAAAATTCAGAATTCAGGAAATTCCGATTAAAACCACAATGCTCTGAAGCAACCGGTGTTGGTGAGGATGTGGAGAAAAAGGAACCTTCGTGCACTGTTGGTGGGAGTGCAAACTGGTACAGCCACTGTGGAAACGGTATGGAGGGTTCCTCAAAAAGTTAAAAATGGAACTACCCTATGATCCAGCAATCGCACTACTGGGTACCCAAAGAATACAAAAACACTAATTCGAAGGGATACCTGCACCCCTATGTTTATAGCAGCGTTATTTACAATGGCCAACGTATGGAAGCAGCCCAAGGGTCCATCAACAGATGAATGGCTAAAGAAGACATATACAATGGAATGTTGTTCAGCCACAAAAATGAATGCACTCTTGCCGTTTGCAATGAGATGGATGGAGCTAGAGAATACAACGTTAAGTGAAATAAGTCCGTCAGAGAGAGGCAAATACCATATGGTTTCACTTGTATGTGGAATTTAAGAAACAAAACAAATGAGCCAAGGGGAAAGAGAGAGAGACCAAGAAACAGACTCCTAACAGCAGAGAACAAACTGATGGTTACCAGAGGGGCAGTGGGTGGGGCATGGGTAAAGAACTAGGTGATGAGGTGTAAGGAGTGCACTTGTCTTGATAAGCACTGGGTGACTAATGGGATCGTTGACTCACTATGTCACACACCTGAAGCTAATATAATGCTGTGTGTTAACTAACTGGAACTACATTTTGAAAAAATCACAATGCTCTAGGGTGGATCACATAGCAGGATTCACTGCTGTTTTTAATATTTTTACATCTCAAGCTGGGTGGTGGGTACATAGTATCCACTAGACTATTCTATATACCCTATCGTATATGTGAAGCATCATATATATGCACATATGTGTATATATGCATATATATTTATATGATACATTTATGTCTATAGAATATATACATATATACACACATATGTTATGTAATGTTGTATTTCATTAAATGAATTGGCGCAAAACTCTTTGCAGGGTTTGACTATCTATCATGAACACCTTAAGAATTGCATGGTATGGGGGGCACCTGGTGGGTCAGTTGGTTAAGCATCTGACTCCTGATTTCGGCTCAGGCCACAATCTCATGGTTCATGGGTTTGAGCCCCATGTCCTACTCTGCACTGACAGTGCGGAGCCTGCTTAGGATTCTCCCTCTCTCTTTCCCTTTCTGTCCTCCCATTTGTCTCTCTCTCTCTCTCTCTTTCTCAACATAAATAATAAACAAGGAATATGCAACATTCCCTTAAAAAAAAAAAAAAGAATCGCCATTGTATGAGAACAGTGCAGTTGAACTTGGTTGGTCCCCAGAAACTGCAGTTGACATAATTCAATAGGTGGCCTGAGAGGAAGTCGAGGCCTGGCATGCTCTGTGCCATAACTGGATACGATGATCCTGAGGCATGCCATTCAACCTCTCTAGACCTCCATTCTCTCACTTGAAAATTGAAGGCATCCTATGCAAGGCCCATCGGCACTGCCTCTTGATTTACAATTCTCTATTACGGCAGCAGTTCTCAAAGTGTGTTGGAAAGAATCCATGAGATGCTAATCAGGATTCCTTGAGAACAGAGCTCTGTTATCAAACAAGTTGGAAATCATTTATCATTGTAATGCGCCGTCCTTTGGGAGTGTGGTTGTGCAGTATGGAGGCAGGGAAGGAACAGGAAGCGCTCGCTTGTGGGGGAGAGAGGCCCGGGAGGAAGACCAAAGCACCTCCAGCATGTTCCCTTGTGCTGCCCCATTTCTGGCTCCGGGGATGTGGGAGTCCTTTATTTGACAGACATATATTCAATTCCTTTGTGCAGCCAGAGATAATGAGACACAGAAGGGGCAGGGAGACCTTCTGTTCTATGCTCCCCAAATCCCCTCTTTGGAAGCACGCTTAGGTGGAAGCCTTATATTGCTTTGGCCTGTGAGAAAACAAAGCCAGCTGGCTGCACCTGCTTCCTGCTCAGAGCTTACCAGATGTAATTGAAATCGGGAGAGGCTCACACGCAGCATGGGTGCCTTCCTTTGTGAGGCTGGTAAACAGCTTCAGCCTGGGGTTTCATTTTCTGCCAAAAGCAACGGTCCAATGAATAGCTGTTGTGTTCTTGGGACCTCACTCGACCCACTCTGGGTTTCAGATCCGCACCTTTTTAAAAAATTTGTTTAATGTTTATTTCTTTTGGGAGAGAGAGAAGTGGGGGGAAGGGGCTGAGAGAGAGAGAGAGAGAGAGAGAGAGACAGAGAGACAGAGAGTCCTAAGCAGACAGTCAGCACAGAACCCCATGTGGGGCTCAAATCCACGAAACTGTGAGATCTTGACCTGAGACGAGATAGAGAGTCAGACGCTTAACTGAGCCACCCGGTGCCCTCTTTAAAAAGAGGAGGTTGGGGGGCGCCTGGGTGGCTTGGTCGGTTAAGCGTCCGACTTCGGCTCAGGTCATGATCTCACGGTCTGTGAGTTTGAGCCCCGCGTCAGGCTCTGTGCTGACAGCTCAGAGCCTGGAGCCTGTTTCAGATTCTGTGTCTCCCTCTCTCTCTGCCCCTCCCCTGTTCATCCTCTGTCTCTCTCTGTCTCAAAAATAAATAAACGTTAAAAAAAAAAATTTAAAAAGAGGAGGTTGGAGGGGTGCCCGGATGGCTCAGTCAGTTAAGTGCCTGACTTTGGCTCAGGAGCTCGGTTCAGTGAGTTCGGTTCGTGAGTTCAAGCCCGCGTTGGGCTCTGTGCTGACAGCTCAGAGCCTGGAGCCTCTTTTAGGTTCTGTGTCTCCCTCTTTCTCTCTGCCCCTCCCCTGCTCACACTCTCTTTCTCTCTCAAAAATAAACATTAAAAAAAGAGGACATTTGGTAGGATTATTTCTGAAGGTTTTTCTTGTTCATTCATTACCTAAGACATTTATTATGTGGCCTTTCAAAGTCCCTTAGGACTTGGCTGAAGGCAGCGTAGAAGTATTCAACAAGGGAATGTGTAGTAAGGCATTCACTGCACAAATAGTTATTGAGCATCTACTGTGT
Source organism: Herpailurus yagouaroundi (assembly GCF_014898765.1). NCBI lineage: Eukaryota > Metazoa > Chordata > Mammalia > Carnivora > Felidae > Herpailurus > Herpailurus yagouaroundi. The sequence goes on along the minus strand of NW_024412427.1, from coordinate 29,142,236 downwards.
GTATCACTGTTTTCAGTGCTAGGGAGACAGCAGTGAGCAAAAATAGAGAAATTCTTTTCTCTTGTAAAGATTACATTTTAGTATGAGGAAATGACGATACTTAAAAAAACTGAACATCAGGTACCATCAAGTGCCACAAAGAGTAAGGAAGCAGGATATGTGGGCAGAGAGTGGCAGCCAGGGGTTATTTTTGTGTAGGAAATTCAGGGAAAACCTTTCTATGAAGGTGCTATGTGAGCCGAAACTTAAATGTGGGGAAGGGTAAGCCACTCCTGGTGGGAAGAGTATACTAGGGAAAGGAATTGACATGTGCAAAGGCCCTGAGGTGGGAGTGTGTCTGGCATGTACAAGGGACAGCATGGCAATAGGAGGAGAGTGGCTGGAGATTAAATGGGGGAGCTAGTGGAAAGTGGAGAAAATTCTGGATTTCATCTGGAATGGGATGGCAAATCAAAAGAGGGAACTGAAAAGAGAATTGACATGATTTGGATAAAGGTTTAGAGAAAAGATTCCTGTGGCTTCTAAGAGGAGAGCAGTCTGTGGTGGGCAGGAGCACAGGGAGGGGAAGCAGGGACCCAACAGGAGGCTCTCCTATCGTCCATGTGAGACACGGCTTGCAATAGGCTTTGGGGTGAAACTTTGAAAAATCCTAGGAAAGGACTCCAACTGGCTCAGCCACAGCCTGAGTGGCAGGATTCTGTGACCAGCAGCTCTTCCTTGAAACCCACGGCCGGGACAGGAGAAGTGATGCCCCAAGGGAATTGGTGGAAAGGATGTGCATTGCACCATTGGAGAGAGAAAAACAAAATGGAGGGAAGGAAGGAAGGAAGGAAGGAAGGAAGGAAGGAAAGAAGGAGGAAGGAAGGAAAGAATAAAGGAACGAAGGAAGGAAGGGCAAGAAAAAAGAAACTCACCATGGGAATGAAGAGTTGAAGACATGAAAATTAAGAGCTGTGCTCAAAATTATTTCCTCGCATAATCTTGTAGTTTTGAAACAAAGAGCATAGGGTTATAATACATTAATGCTTCCTGTGACATAATCAATAAATTGATGTGCACTGATTACTTCTTAATGTTCTGGGTGAGGGAGGAGGTCTTCACTGCATGTTAAGATAGAGGGAATTAACAGTATCAAGCCACTTTTCATTCTGCCTTTTGTCTTGAAATTTGCCACTTCTCAGCTTCAGCTGACAGTATCCTGTCTGATTTATTGCTTCCTGTAGTTTTTTTCTCACTGCTACCACCCTGTTTGGAAAACCCTTCTCCTTTCAGAAAAGGCAAATCCTACGGGGACTCAGCCCACAAGGAGGTCAATGACTTAGCAAAAGAGGCAAGTCATTACTTAGCCTGGTGTTTGTGGGGAGTGCTTTGGGGGCAGGGGCATTGGGGGAGTTTGGGCTGTGGAAGGTGTGGGAACAGTAGAGGGCCAGGCTTGGTGCAACAGGCAGGGGATGCGGAGCTGGGCAGGCATAGATCAAAGCAGCAGTGGACAGACAGGAGCCAGTGGAACTCTGGGAAGGACCACAAAGGCAAGGAGAGCCACTGAGAAGCTTCTGTGCTTGCTTAGCCCCTGGGAAAGGAACCCTCCCTCTTGAAATGATGGCAGTGAGAGAAGACTAACAGGGACAAAGCTCAGGCATATCTCAGAAAACAAAACCGAAAGTTCTCTTAAATATGGAAGAAACATCGGGGCGCCTGGGTGGCTCAGTCAGTTAAACATCCGACTTCAGCTCAGGTCATGATCTCACAGTTCATGAGTTCAAACCCTGTGTTGGGCTCTGTGCTGACAGCTCGGGACCTGGAGCCTGCCTCAGATTCTGTGTCTCCTCTTTCTGTCCCTCCCTCGTTCATATTCTCTCTCTCTCTCTCTCTCTCTCAAAAATAAATACATGCTAAAAACAAAAAAACAAAAAAAACAAAAAAAAAAAAACAAGTGGAGAAACAGCTCCCTACCACAATGTAGAAGAAAACCAAAGTAGCCCGATCAATCCATCCGCACTGACATATTTATTTTCTAGCTTATATTAAGACGATGCACCAGTTACTATTCTCAGTACCTTACAGGTATTAACTCACTGACTACCCCCAAATAATCCACTTTGCAGATGTGAAAACTGAGGCACAGAGAACTTACATAATGGAACTGGAATTCAGACCTGAGCAATTTGATTCCAGATGCCAAGTTCTTAACCACCTTCCTTCCCGTGGGGGATTCTGATACTGGTTCTGGTACTTTTGTAGTCTCTCCCCTGCTTCATCTTTGAGAAATGTCAATTACATATAATCCCTTCCCTCTCTGATGGTTCGCTGGGTTGAAAATTGCAGACATTCTTTATAAACATGTCAGGCACTTCAAGTTGTGAGCCTCCTTCTATGGTGTGAGAAGTAAGCAAGATGATTAATTTTCAGAAGTACCAAATAAAAGCCATGCTGTGTGGTTAACAATAGGTTGACAACCTATTGGAAATATGTACAAAACCACCCCTCTCCCCACAATGGAGCCCCCAACCTTTAGACACTTCACTTCCTGGTTCTTCTTCTCCTCTTCATTTTGCAGCCTTATTTTTTGTGGGTTTTGCAATGAGCATGTGCCAAAGAACTGAAGTCTCTGTGTCACCTCAAGGAATGTGCATTTCTTCCAATCAGACTACTTTTTGGCCTTAGGTGGGGATACTGTCCTCCGGGTAAGGCTGTAACCTCTGTAGTACTCAGCCAATGAGGAACCAGGGGAGGGACTTCATGCTAGGAGATAAATTGTCTGCTGTAACTGCCCTGAGTGTGCCTGTCCATCAGACACCCGCTCTTGTAAGAACGTTGATTAAAGCCTTGTTTCACTGTGCTCCAAGTCTCTGCATCCCTCCCTTGATTGGGTCTGTGGGGCTTATTTCTCACAGTGGTGTAACACTTTTATTAACATGAATCAAAACATATATGAAGGGGCCCCTGGGTGGCTCACTTCGTTAAGCATCGGAGTCTTGATGTCAGCTCACGTCATGATCTAACCTCCCATGGGGCTCTGCACTGACAGTGGGGAGCCTGCTTGAGATTCTCTGTCTCTCCCTCTCTCTCTGCCCCTCCCCTGCTCGTTCTCTCTCTCTCTCTCTCTCTCTCTCTCTCAAAATAAATAAATAAACAAACATTAAAAAAAGAATATATGTGGAATCGGCTCAGGCATATATGTATTCACACACACACGCACACAACCAGTATCAAGTGGCAGTTGGGGAAATTCTTTGGGTCCCCAGGAGAGGGCTGGGTTCCATTTATCTCTCAGCATCATTGCCAGGCTGTGACATCAAGGAAACCACTTGACCTCCTCTACCCATGGACTTCCACCTCTTCCAGGTACCATTAAATGGCTGACATTTCTCAGGCAGAGCCTCAGGAGAAGAGAGGACCACGACTCCCACAACTGTGCAAGTTCATGGTTCTGGAGCAAAGCTAGCAGTGGCTGTGTTTGATTCCTGGCCCAGATTAGACTCTTACCTCTAAATATGCTGAGTTATTTAAGAGCTGCAGTGCAAAGCTTGTTTGGAAGAAATGCCAGCCCACTCATATTTATATGCAAAACACCTGCATTTGAAGAAACGTAAGTCAACAGCAGGTGGTTCCCATTTCCTGAAAACCAAGGGTGAACTTGCCTCCATTAGCTGGATTTTTTTTTTTTTTTTACAGGTTTTAGCCTGTACACCTGCTCAGACTGGAGGCCACGCTCTCTCAACCAAATTTCCTTGAACTTACTCTGGATATCCCTGAAGTGGGATCCCCATCATTTCTTATCATTCCTCTAGATCACACAGATTAAGAATTTATATGATCAGGATTCAAAGAGAATGAATCTGGCCTTAGAGACAAAATTAAAAGGAAAAAAACAAGACTCACTCCACCGCTATACATATCCTTGGCAGGCAGGCCTTATTACTTAAGGCAGACGGCAGCATGTTGGAGAGGAAAATACTGTAAGTAAAAAAAAAAAAAAAGTTAAGAGATCTAGTTTCACCTTCTTCTGAGGTACTTAGTACCATATCTGGCACTGCAAGGCTCAGCAGAGTGGTATTTAGACGCTGGCATCTTTCCATCTCCTGCAGCCCTTCTAGAAAGCAGTCAGGATTCCCTTGTCCTAAATGGGTCCTCAGCCATCTTTGCACATTAGAATCACCCCAGGAGCCTTAGAAGCCCTACACTTGGGTTCCACCCCTAGTAAGTCTGCGTGTCAGTCAATGGGACCTAGGCAAGCAGCGCTCAAAAATGCCCCCAGGTGATTACAGTCAACAGCAGACTCACAGTACTGTGGGTCTGATGGCTTGTTCTTGGAGGAGACCCCTGGCTTCATACTGGCTTCATACTCTGATTTCACTTTTTAATTTAATTCTACTAACCACGTCTTTTCTCCCGACTCACAGGAAATCCCTCCCATCCCTCCTTTTTTTTTTTTAAACAGGTAGAATTTTAATATATTTACTGAATAATGAGTTGAAGAAAGAGGAGTTATTTGTAAGTTTTAGGTTTTATTTTGGGGGAAAAAACTACAGAAGCAGGAATTCTTTCTCAGAAATGTAACAAACAAAAAGATTTTTGCTTCTGGGCTCTGAGAGCATAACGTGTAATAAAGTGGCAGAAAGAATTATGAACATTTGCACCTTTAAAAAGCTTTGTGTTTTATTTGTAAATTCAGAGAAGAGCAAATTTTAGAAAACTCATTTAGAAGCAAGTTGCTTTAAGGATTTTTTTCCCTCATAATATTAACTGACTACTAGAAAATCATAAAGAGGGAGTTGTTTAAAAATTCAGCTGAGTAAATCTGAAGATCTAATTGGCTCTACTAAATGATTCATGATTGGGGGAGCACCCCATCTAGCAACTAGAGATGCTCAGTTGTAAGAAACGGAAGGTTTCTATTGGAGAGAGGGTAGGGCAAGAGGTTATCAACTAAAGAAAAGGAAGGATTGTTACATTTCCTTTTTGTGAGGATGGAAACTGCAAGGTTTATTATCATGCAAATGACCTCACCCGCACAGATCTGGAAGTTTCAGACTGCTAAAAGATCACATTCCTGGGATAGATTGAAACTGTAATTAAGTCTTAGTTTGTTGTCCTGGCCTCGGGCGAAGGACTCCAACTTGGGCTCCTGTGATGTTTCTTTTTTAACAGTGCAAAGAGAGGACTGTTCTTTTGAATTGGGATTCCTCAATGTTGTACGTTAGGAGGAAGTGAATAAAGGAGAAGCTGACCTCAAAGATCCCAGGGCCCCTGCCTGTGTAGCCCTTTTGCCCTGACGTCCTTCCTCCTCGAAGGAAGGACAGCTAAACAAGCAAGTCTCAAGGCAGGCATCTTGCAACACCATAGTGATGTAACTGATTGTCCTGTTTCATTATTGTATGTGTACTATATTTAAAGACATCAGTTTTGGGGTGCCTGGGTGGCTCAGTCAGTTAAGTGCCTGACTCTTTTTTTTTTAATGTGTGTTTATTTTTGAGAGAGAGAGAGAGAGACAGAGTACGAGTTGGAGAGGAGAAGAGAGAGAGAGAGAGAGGGAGACACAGTATTGGAAGCAGGATCCAGGCTCTGAGCTGTCAGCACAAAGCCTGATACGGGGCTCGAACTCACGAACCGCGAGATTATGACCAGGGCCGAAATCACTATGCTTATCCAACTGAGCCATCCGGGCACCACTTGTGTCCTACTCTTGATTTCAGCTTAGGGCACGATCTCACAGTTCGTGGGTTCGAGCCCTGCATCGAGCCCTGCTGACAGCACGGAGCCTGCTTGAGATTCTCTCTCTCTCTCTCTCTCTCTGTCTCTCTCTCTCTCAAAATAAATAAGTAAACATTAAAAAAAAACCCACCAGTTTTCTGAAATTGGAGATGCTGACAGCTCATTAACTTTTGAAGGAGCTAAAATCCACCCAAAATTAATATATGTGTCAGAAAACTAAGAGGTATGTGCAGAAATATGTGTATATTCTCTAAACCAATTTTTCCCAATTCCCTTTATTTTTCCACTCCCCCTATTCACGAGAAGAGAAAATAAGTAAATAGAATAACATGACATGCATGAACAAATGATATGAAAACGAAACTCATTTCTAATGTGTTTATCTACCTGTCTTCATTTTGCTTAAATAAAATGTAATGAGATATTTTGTCATTTAGCAATTAAGCTTTGGCTGTAACTGTGCCTTTGATGTCCCTAAGTAGGTCATTTAAAAAAAAAATAACCAGGCATTTCCCAGTTTTTCTATGATATACTGTTTGAATTATAGTTTAATATTCACGATTTCTTTGTGTATTACTATTTGCATGCCTATTCAGTGATGTGTGGTTAGCAATTACATTAGCGTTTAACATTTAGAATTGTTTCCTCCTTCCTTTCAAACACACCTATCATTTTTATTTTACTACAGAGACTATAAACTATAAGTCTGGATTTCTAATGTGCTTAAATTACATGTAACAGCCTCAGATTTAATGGCTCAATTATCCTGAAAGCTTGATATTATAGTCATAATAAATGGTAGAAAAATCAGTCATCCTGTATCAGTTATCTGTTGCCACATAACAAATCACGCTAAAGCATAGTGGCATGAGACAGCCATCTTATTATGACCGTGGATTCTGTGGGGCAGGAATTTGGGCAGAACACAGTGGAGATGGCTTGTATCTGTTCCAAGATGTCTGGGACCTTAGGTGAAATGACTCCAAGGCCAGGTATGTGTGGACGGCTGGAGCTGGAATCATTTGGAGGCGTCTGTGCTCATATGTCTGGTGGCGATGCCAACTCTTGGCTGGAACAGCTGCGCAGGACCTTCGCTGGCGATTTCTCTGATGGAGATGGTTTGGGTTTCTCGCAGCATGGTGGCTGGATTCCAGCAGGAACATCCCAGGGAACGGATGGAAGCTATATCACCTTTCGTGTCCTAGCCTTGTGAAGACCATAGTGGGGCTTCTGTTACAGTCGCAGAACTTATCTGGCGTCAAGGAGAGGGACATAGATCCCATTTCTCCCGGGGAGAAATGCCGAGTCACTGTGTAAAAGGGATCTATAGGAAGGAGATGTTAACGTGGCCATTTTCAGGAAGCACAATCTGCCGCACACCCATAGTTCCCTCTGACATCTTTTTTTCACTAGTTCCTTGGAGCTAACTTTTCAAGCTTTTATACTACTTGTTTATTTCAGAGATAGTCTTCCCGGTAGGTAAGTGAGGTGGACTGCTAGGTCAGCCACAAAATCAGTGCCTCCACAGTTTGCACAGGGTTGGAAACCAGGAAATTAGGAAGGAGCCCCTAACATTTATTTATTTTTTCCTGTAAAGATAACACTGTTTTCTTTGTGTGGCTTCCTAAACAACTGGCTTTGCAGGAGCCCTGAGCATCTTTGTTGTAGGAAGATGCTGAGTGGATTCTGAAAGAAAAACAAATGGTGAGTTTAGCCTGATAAATGAGCCTTAAGAGACACAAAGAGTGTGGTCACTGTGAGGGAGTTAGATATTCAACACAAAGTGAGGGCACAGAGCACTTGGCCAAATCTAGGTTCCAATCGGAACTCTGTTACCTCCTGGCTGTGTGGCCTTGGGCAAGTTAGTTAACCCCTCTGAGTCTTGGTTTCCTCGTGTGTAAAAGGAGGATAATTGTAGCCCGTCCTAAGGTTACCGTAGGGATCAAAGGAAGAAAATGGGTGGGAATATACTTTGGAATCCATAAAGTGCTATGCAGGATAATCTGGGAATGATGGCAGGTTCTCTGGAGGGTTAAGTGGTAGAATGCATGTAAAACATACACACTCTAAGGTGAACAGTATCTGTGATGCAAAGGTGAGACGTTGTTCTTTCTCTAAGTCACATGCTGGGAGTGTGGCACCTTGGGTCACAGTAGCATTTCTCCCGCCAGCAGCCCATAGTAAATGCTCAACAAATTCTTTTCAAGTGTTCAATCTCTGAACGATTTCTGTTCTTGATCTTCTACAATGAATCACATATTTGTGCAAATCTTTGCTGGTTTGAAACTGCATAACAAGCTCTAATTCAGTCATTCCAAGAGCTGTATCAAGTTCAACACTTCTGATTTGTGGTGTGGAATTTAGATATTCAAATCGCTCTTTGCATTCCCGAAGAGTCTCTCCAGAGAGGGCTAGTCTCTCTCTAACTCTTCTCCCCACCAGGCCTCTCCGCTCAAGAAGGCATTAAACATTCAAGCAGCTGAAACCTGTCACCAAGCTAGCTTTCTGCAGAGAATGGCATCTGGGTCTAAACGCGTGTGCTATTTCTACAGCTCCAGGAGCTGAGCTGAAGGATCTGGGAAGAATAACGCATGGGCTGTGTTCTCAGATGAGTGAATTGTTCGTGCTCTCAGAATCTTCAGAGTTGGTTGATAGTACAGGGTGAGTCCAATGGGAATAATGGTGTCATGATATGGGCTACTCAAGGGGACCCTTAATCAACAGACTGTGCGTGAAAAGAAGAGAATGCACAAGAACTGGTGAACTATCCTGAGGACACAAAAGAAACAACGTGTTTTAGCAGCAGTTCACAGACAGGATGGCTCAACACAACGTTCTCTGCCAAGCGCGCAATTTTACACATCACCTTCTGGAGAAGTGGCCGTCGCCTTGTGTGCGCGGGGGACCGAAAATCAAATCAGAATCCACGTGGGAAACACCCAGCCCTTGGTGTTTTTCAAACCTTTCAGGAGATCGCAAGTGCGGTGACAGTTGCGACCCAAGCTATATGGGGTCCTTTTTTCTTGTCCTTCGATACTTGATACTTGGCTACTCAGCGTGTGCTTCCTGGACAATCAGCAGCACCCCCACCTGGGAGCTTACTAGAAATGCAGAACCCTGGGCCTCCCCACCCTGCAGATCCACTGAATTAGAATCTGCGTTTCACAGTATCTGTAGTGATTACTGTGCCTAATGTTTGAGAAGCACTTTGCTAGAGCAGTAGTTCTCAAATTTTGGCCACATATTAGAGTTAGTTGGGGGATATTTAAAAAACCCAGAGGCTCATACATATCTCACTGGGCTTAGACCAATGAAATCTTTGGGCTGATCCAAGGCCTATCCTGTAAATGGATCAGTTAATAACAATTGCTAGTGTTCAAGACTGCTTAGCGTTTCTTCTTGTCTTTTTATTTTTATTTTTATTTTTTATTATTTATTTTTGAGACAGAGAGAGAGCATGAGCAAGGGAGGGGCAGAGAGAGAGGGAGACACAGAATCTGAAGCAGGCTCCAGGCTCTGAGCTGTCAGCACAGAGCCCGATGTGGGGCTAGAACTCACAGACTGTGAGATCATGACCTGAGCTGAAGTCGAACCCTTAACCGACTGAGCCACCCAGGCGCCTCTGTCTTTTTTTTTTTTTTTAATGTGTATTTTTATTTTTGAGAGAGAGAGAGAGAGCGAGCAGGGGAGGGGCTGAGTGAGAGGGGGACACAGGATCCAAAGCAGGCTCCGTGCTGTCAGCACAGAGCCTGGTGTGGGGCTTGAACTCGAGAACCCTGAGACCATGACCTGAGCGGAACTTGAATGCTTAACTGACTGAGCCGCCCAGGCACCCCTGGACTGCTTAGCATTTCTTGGGTAAGCCACACCCTGACTCACATATCATATTCCCATTTTTAAATCTCTTTAAAGAGGAACAAGAATTCAATGACAACGACAACAGCAGAAATAACGATTGGAACATCATCTGAGGGTAGAATCTTCCTAGTTTTAACATTTTCTCCCCAATTTTTTTTATAGTCATGCCACTTTTAATTCACAGCAATTTCTATTCACCTCTACTGAGGTGAGAAGTTATTCACCTTTATTGAGATTTTCCCAATTAGTCAACTTGATTTTATTTTCTTAAAAAAAAATTTTTTTTCCCAACGTTTATTTATTTTTGGGACAGAGAGAGACAGAGCATGAACGGGCGAGGGGCAGAGAGAGAGGGAGACACAGAATCGGAAACAGGCTCCGGGCTCTGAGCCATCAGCCCAGAGCCCGACGCGGGGCTCGAACTCACGGACCGTGAGATCGTGACCTGGTTGAAGTCGGACGCTCAACCGACTGCGCCACCCAGGCGCCCCTATTTTCTTTTAAATGTAAAAATCCCTTTGCACTCCTATTTCATTGTTTTACATGACTTTTAAATACCTTGCATAATTTCAGAAAAGGGGAAACAGGGCATGATCAAGTTTGGGAACAAATGCAATTTGATTCTTGGTAAGGGCAGAACTCACCTTTTGGAAGCAGAAGAGGACAGACAACTTAGAAAGTATTCTTTAGTAGCTCATGTTGACCCACGAACAGCAGATACAAATGCAATTCTCCAGGTGAACCACACTCAGTATTTCCTGCCTCCAAACAAAGACAGAAACCACCAGAACTGTCACCATCCATTATGTGAGGACACAGTTGCCTGGCCACATTTTGTGCACAAATGTGTTGATGTTTTTGGACATTAGCTCCAACAAGTGCCAGGGTTCCAAGTTCCCAGTCTCCCCACGTGCCATTTGCAGGAAAATACACCTTTTGATAAGCTTTGGCTCGAAATGGGTGGTACAGGACAAGGATTCAGAGGACTCCTCAGGTGTTGTCGGAGGCACAGACTCCTCAGGAATCCGGTTTCAACGCGCACTCATCTATTTTCAGACCTAATTTGTTCCCCAAACAAAATCTAGGCAACATCCTAAATTCCTCTCCAAGCCTCTTTGGAAATAACACGCTTGCATGTGTCCCTTTGTCTTCAGTCCAAACCAACAACGATGCTTCTGCCAATGGCGATGGTTTAAGCTATTATGGTAAGCAAATGAAACAGCGACAGAAATAGAAACTCCAATTAAAAGATAATGTTATACCAGATCATTCTTGTTCCACATTTACTCTATATCCCTAAGTGCTACCGTACCCAAGGAAGACCGAGAACACGCTGCACATATTAAGCCCCGCTACAGCTCTCTGTTCTCTTCAAACGCATCACATTAGCAGTTACATTTCCTCCTTGCGGGCTCTAGGAAGACCTGAGGTCAGTGAAGCATGTTATAGTGACTGTGAAATATGTGTTCCAATAGACATGCAGACTAGCTATTATTGGAAATTGCAGACACAATGTGTATATCAAATATTGATAAGCAATCTATTTCAACAGGAACCTTGAAACATCGTGCATATTATCAACCCACCCATTTCTTAAGGGAAGTTTGTCTGGGGAAATGCCCACAAATTTTAATTTTACAACTAAATTTTTGCCTACGATCAGCTTACAACCCCTGAGTGAAAAGGATACACATTAAATTGGGAGACTATATAGATAGATCCGTTTGCAAATGGCCTGGTGCATCAGTACCTTTAAAAAATTGTCACTGCTATGTTCACACCCAAACACTACCTAATTCAGAACTGAAATCTTTGTATGTATTATAAAATAAATAAATGGGTATTATAAAATGCATAAAAAGTATTATAAAAATACTCTTACTGAATTTCATAACAATAAACCCAAACACAATCATTTTGATTAAAAAGCCTTCCATTTGTGGGAGAAGTAGATTTCATTTCAGTGAAAACATCGTTCTTGTTCTCACTATAAAAGGTATTAAAATGTATAAAGTATTCAGTAAAAAAAAAAATCAGAGAATGTAGAAAAATACAAAGCAAAACTGAAAATTACCCATAATCCTACCACTTAGAAAAGACTCCTCTTAATATATAGGGGTTTATGGGGCATCTGGGTGGCTCAGTTAAGCCTCTGACTTTGGCTCACGTCATGATCTCACAGTTCGTGAGTTCGAGCCATGTGTCGGGCTCTGTGCTGACAGCTCAGAGCTTAGAGCTGCTTCGGATTCTGTGTCTCCCTCTCTCTGCCCTTCCCCTGCTCACATTCTGTCTCTCTCAAAAATAAATAATATAGATAGATAGATAGATAGATATGGGTGTTTATCCTTTCCCATAATGTTTTTATGAACACACACTTATTAAAGGATAGAACACCATAAAAATTGCTTGGAGCTAGATCTACATTATTATTTGTAACAATTTTTTTTTAATGTTTATTTTCTGAGAAAGAGACAAAGAGAGCATGAGTGGGGGAAGGGCAGAGAGAGGGGGCCGGGGTGGGGGGGGCAGAGGATCCCAAGAGGGCTCTGAGCTGACAGCTCAAACTCAGGAAGCAACTGTGAGATCATGACCTGAGCCGAATTTGGATACTTAACCAACTGAGCCACCCAGGTGCCCCTTATTTGTAACTATTTCATGGTTATCCAGAATATAAACTGTATCTGCTTGCTTCATAAACAAATTATTGTTGAACATCTAGATGGTTTCACTTTGAAAATTAACTGTTTACCTCAAAAATTGTACACTATGTGTACGGAGGGAATCAGGTCAGTATAGCATCAAAGCAAAAGATCTCATAAGTGCTAGGACTGTCCCATTCCTGGCCTTTTTTTTCCCTTAAAGATCCTTTGGCGGCGGTCTGTGAGAGGCTGTCGCATGTGGGAAGTGAATGTACTCCTTGTTCTCCATGGGAAGCAATGTGTATGAGTGTTTCCATGGACCGACTGTTGACCCTGGAAGGAAGAGAGCTCCCCGGAGCCATTTCAGATCCTGGGCAAGAGGACTACCTTGAAGAGATGATGGGACCGTCCTCAGGGAGAATGTGTCCCATGGGCTGGACATGGAGTGGCTGGCCAAAGGAGAGCCATAGTCCACACTGTGGGATCTGTATCCACGAGAACCCACAAAGGTACTGCACAGAAAGAAGGTTGACGATTATTCACCTGGCCCCAGAGAATCCCCACATGAGATAATAAACACATCCAGTGTATCAGAACTGGCCTTTTCACAAGCCCAGCTCTGCTTGGGCCAGTCCCCAGAGGGTACAGACTGGCAGTCAGCATGTGCAGGAGAGAGCAGTGTGGGGAAATAATGGAGAAGGACCATTCCTATTTATAGCCCCTGAAAACTGACAAGCCATAGTCAGTTATTTCATTACTATTAAGGACTGGTCATTCTAACTTCTTCTTCTTCTTCTTCTTCTTCTTCTTCTTCTTCTTCTTCTTCTT
>NW_024412427.1:29121828-29129186 GCF_014898765.1 Herpailurus yagouaroundi | reverse complement strand
TTCTTCTTCTTCTTCTTCTTCTTCTTCTTCTTCTTCTTCTTCTTCTTTTTCTTTTTAACATTTTTTAATGTTTCTTTATTTATTTTGAGAGCCAGAGATAGACAGCGAACGGGGGAGGGGAAGAGAGAGGGGGAGACTGAGAATCCCAAGCAGGGTCTGCCCTGTCAGCACGGCACCTGACCAGGGCTCAAACTCACAAACCTGACCTGAGCAGAAATCAAGAGTAGGAAGCTCAACTGACTAAGCCACCCAGGCGCCCGCTAAATTGGGGCTTTGTGTATTGCTTTCAAAAGTGCCATAATACTGTCCAGTGCCAACCCTCATTTGACTTGCCCAGCTCTTCACCCGGGACAGGGGATTCACATTAAAGGCAAAATGGTAGAAAAAAATGAAACCGTGTATATCCTGTGTACCGTGCGTGTTCAGGGGGCTGGTTACCCAGTTTTTAGTGGTTCCCAACTGAAAACACTGTGGGTCTGCAGCAGATCTAGTTGGTAACAATGCTGTCAAGTGGGGGGTAAGAGGGAAACAGGATTTGAAGTCTCTCCTGTATCATTAAAAAGGCCCAAAAGGCAAATGTAGAACCACAGAAAAAGCTGGAGTGTATGGTATCCCCCCCTTGGATATTCATAGTGAACTCTAATTTATGCGACTGAGAGGAAAAGAAACAATGTTTCTTGTCAAAGAGCAACTCGGAGACATTTGTTAGCTCATGCCTATTATTTTGTTTTGTAGGCAGATTGTTTACTCACATGAGAAGGAGTCAGTTGGTGGATGGGGCCAAGGGATAAAGGCAAAAACAGGAGTCATAAGATGGAAGGAAGAAAATGAGACTGGTGACAGTCTGGGAACAGCAAATCTTGTTTGCACAATTTTTTGTGTAAACTGATTATCTGGAAGCTGGCAGGGAGAAGTCCATCTGGGCAGACGGTTTTCCAGTAGGCCAACCAGGGGCGTCAACGATAACAATGTTCGCTGTGTAGAAGTTCTCCAGAAAGCCTTGGGAGTCGAGCGAAGGGAGGAACCATCTTTATGGAGCTGCCACCACTTTCCTTTCCTTCGGCGCCTCTTTCTTGGTTCAGCCCCGCCTGTAACGTGCAGCTCTGGAAAAGTCCTCATTGTTCGCCACCTTTCCCTGCCCTTCCTTTTGTACCGTCTAAGGTGGTTTTAGCGGGTTTGCATTAGCAAAAGCTTGAGGAGGAAACTCCGATGTTCCTAAAGGCTGAATTTTTCTATGTTACAAAGAACAGAGAGCTTTCCCTCTTTCTAAATAAGTGAATTTGGGTGGGATGGGGGGAGGGATAGGACGAAAGAGTCAAGAACGGCTCAGTGTTTATTTGAGGGGAAAGGTTGATTTTACAGGGATGACAGTATGATTTGGGGGAGGCTGCTGGGGGGCATGGAAGAGGGTTTGGGGGGAATTTTTACTGTATACAATGTAGTATATTTCTCCTGTGGTGTTTTTCAAGAGTTCTGCAATAAAGATTTAAATTGCTTTTCAGTTCTTTTGTAACTCTTCTGAAAGCAATGTTGTGTTGAGAAAGGCAATGAAAGAGCCAAGTTTATTCCAGTTATACATGGTAAAGATTTACTAAAGCTACAATAAAGACACTTTTTTTTTGAACCCAGCGTTCACCAAACTTTTTTGACCACGCTTTCCTATTTTTAGAGAATGTGATTTCATATGTAATTATTTGGAACTCACTTTGGGAAATTTGATTCCTGGCTCACATTATCTCAAGGTAGGCCAAGGATTATAAGAAAAAAAAGATCGCTCTGTCTCCTAATTTAATTTAAATAGCCAGATAAAGTTTAATGGGGAGGAATGTCCCCCCCCCGCCTGTTAAAGTGTCACCCCAAAGTCATGTCTTTCCTGGAACCTCAGAATATGAACTTACTTGGAAATAGGGGCATTGTGGATATAATTAGTTCAGATGAGGTCATACTGGAGCAGGGTGGGCCCCATAACCCAATCTGACTAGTGTCCTTCTAAGAAGAGGAGAAGAGACACAGAGACAGACACACAGGGGAGAACGCCCCGTGGAGATTCAGGCCGAGATGGAAGTGAAGTATGTGTCTGGAAGCAAAGCAACACCAAACGTTGCTGGCAACACCAGAAGCTACGAGAAGGGCATGGACTAGATTCTTCCCTAGAAGCTTCGCGGGGGCCGTGGCCCTGCTGACACTTCGATTTTGGATTCTAGCCTTTACTACATCACTGTTGTCTTTTTTTAACGTTTATTTGTTATTGAGAGACAGAGAGACACAGAGTGTGAGCAGGGGAGGGGCAGAGAGAAGGGGAGACACAGAATCCAAAGCAGGCTCCAGGCTCTGAGCTGTCAGCATAGAGCCCGACGCAGGGCTTGAACTCACAAACTGCGAGATCATGACCTGAGCCGAAGTTGGTCGCCTAACCAACTGAGCCACCCAGGCGCCCCTGGATTCTAGCCTTTACAACTGAGAGAGAATACATTTCTGTCGTTGAAAGCCACTCAGTTTGTGGTAACTTGGTAAGGCAGCCCTTGAACTAGCAAAAAGGACATGTCTCCGAATTCAGGAAACACCTGATTTGCAAACTTGCAAACGTAAAGACCACGAAGCACTAAGAGGTAATGAACCCATGCATAAACTGAAAACAAAACCCTAAAACCACAGGTGAATCTCAGAATAATTATGGAGACTGAAAGGAGCCAGATTAAAAAAAAAAAAAGTACATGCTGTATGGTTCCATCTACAAAATCCTAACCATGTAAAGTAACCTATTATGACAGAAGCAGGTGGTTGCCTGGGGCAGAGGTGCCTTAGTGGCAGGAGGGGACAGGGGGAGGATTTGCTAAAAGCACAAAGAACCTTTTGGGATGATGGATACATCTACTCTGATGATTGTTGGAATGGTTTCATCATGTATATATGTCGAAACTTATCAAAAGTGTATACTTGAAATGTGGGCAATTGATTATGTGTTAATTAGACCTCAGTAAAGTTGTTTAAAAGAAAACCACTTAGGGATTCATTAGTTTAAAATAACCAAGAAAGTGTTGTGCAAGTTTGCATGGAGTAGTGGCTGTTTCATAAAGTCCTTCTACTGCTGTGCACATGCTCTCTCTCTCTCTCTCTCTCTCTCTCTCTCACTATATTCTCGTCCTTAATTGAAAGTGGTAAAGCAAACACATTACTGAAACAGCTCTAATTATTTCCTCTGGACGAGTCTCCAGCAAATTAAGAAGAGGGAGCCGAGAAAGCCATTTCAGCCCTGAAATAACACGGCGGGGTCTTCTGAGACAATCAGCACACAGCAAAGCCAGGTCGTACCCAGCTTTCATTGTGCCCAGGGGGACATGCCCATGGCCGTGTTTAGAACGCACCTTGGGAGCCACCCCTGTTCCCTCACCGCGTGGACACAATTCATTTTCTCCCTCACTTTCCTCCTGGCTTTAATTAAACATCACAGCTGAAAGAGGTTACCAAAGCAGATTATGAGAAGGGACATGGGGTGCGCATGCTGTCATTTTATGTGTTCGTCTTGGCTGCTCAGTCACAGTGACCCCTGGATCTTTCTATTTGGAAGCCCTTTTTCTTGTAGATTCATCTCTATCCAGATTTTGGGACATATTCTATTTCTAAAGGGCTCCACAACAGCCCGTGTGCTTTCCTCTTAAGGATCTCTTTCGCTTGGCCTCAGATACGCCATTTCTCTGGCTGGAATTCTATGTCCAGGTGCAGCTCATGACTTCAGGTGCCTGCTTCTGTGTGTCATGACTGGGGACTTTTCAACAGGACTGCTCTGTGCGTATAGGCCAGAAGTGCCTGGACATTAAACATCCCCCCGGGAGGACACTCAGCAAATGAATGATGGGAGAGGGTGGTCAAATACCTCAGTCACCCTGCCCCTCAGGTGAGATGGCTCCACACTCTTCCCTCAGGCTCTTCCGGGACATGAAGTTTCAGTTGCTCATTATGTAGCTAACCTAACCACACACCCTTATAGGCCCCCTTTCCTTCCTTATATGGTGTCCCCCACTTCCTTGCTAGTGTTGAAGGCATCTTCCAGATAAACTGCTTGCCTTCAAATTCTCGTCTCAGCATCTGCTTCTGGGGAAGTCCATCCAAGACTAAGATCTTGTCTTAGAGCTCACTGGGTACTTGACTTGCTGACTCCCCTTCCATACCCTCTCAACAGACTTTTTATAGACCCCCATTTCATACAGTTGAGCATCCAGTTGGATTCCCATCTACTGCCATAATCTTGAGCCCCGAGGCTAGCTTTCTGTAGTCCTTCACATGGAAGACAGCTCAGAGGAGTGCACAGTTGTCTCTCACGGGCTCATGAGATCATCAGGGAAAGAGGTCTAGTGTGATGGCTGAAAGGGTGAGCAGATCTCAGCAGGAATATGCTGGACAAAGCTTGCCGAATGCACGGAAGCCAAGAGAAAGAAAAGTGCATTTGGTTACCTGAATAAAGATACCTTCTTGGCTTAAGAGGACCATGGGAGAGAGAAGCCCTGTAGGGACCTTCTGAAGAACCCATGAAAGGATTTTTTTAACCATTGGTCAGGCCAGTGACTGCAAAGACCCACAGCCCAGTAAAGTCTGCTCTACCTTCTTGACTTTCCTCCCCTCAGGGCTCACGCCCTGCCACCAAGGAGTGGAGGAGGGGAAGGGAGAACAGGAAAAGAGTAGAGGGCCATTACTACTCACCCCATTCCCCTTTTCAACTGCAGGGCTCCCATAAACTCAATGAAGAATTTTTCTCTGCTTGAAGTGCCAAACTGTGAGACCTCCATTGTGAGATCTCCACCGTGCTGGGACCATCTCTTTATCTCACTGTGGTTAGCATAATAAAAGCCCCGAAGATGTCTATGACTTAATTCCTAGGACTTGTGACTATGTAACCTGACATGG
Source organism: Herpailurus yagouaroundi (assembly GCF_014898765.1). Taxonomy (NCBI): domain Eukaryota; kingdom Metazoa; phylum Chordata; class Mammalia; order Carnivora; family Felidae; genus Herpailurus; species Herpailurus yagouaroundi. The sequence continues at coordinate 29,124,284 of NW_024412427.1, read as the reverse complement.
ATGGCAAAAGGGACTCTGCAGCTGTGATTATTTTCTTTTTTCAACGTTTATTTATTTTTGGGACAGAGAGAGACAGAGCATGAACGGGGGAGGGGCAGAGAGAGAGGGAGACACAGAATCGGAAACAGGCTCCAGGCTCCGAGCCACCAGCCCAGAGCCCGACGCGGGGCTCGAACTCACGGGCCGCGAGATCGTGACCTGGCTGAAGTCGGACGCTTAACCGACTGCGCCACCCAGGCGCCCCACTGCAGCTGTGATTAACATTACGCACCTCAAGATGGGGAGAGTAGCCTGGATTATCCAGGTAGGTCCAATTTCAAGATGGGGAGAGTAGCCTGGATTATCCAGGTAGGTCCAATTTAATCCCATAAAGCCATAGATGCAGAGAACCATTTTCAGCTGGGGGGAGGGAGATAAAATGAGAGAAGATTTGTAACCTAAGGGGGACTTTACCATGGCTGATAGCTATGAAGATAGAGAAAGGGGGCCACAAGCCAAGGAATGTGGGTGGCTTCTAGAAGCTAGGAATGGCCCTCAGCTGAAGGTCCTACAAGGGAAAGAAACTGGGGCACCTGGGTGGCTCAGTTGGTTAAGCGTCCGACTTCGGCTCAGGTCATGATCTCGCGGTTTGTGGGTTCGATCCCTGCATCGGGCTCTGTGCTGACAGCTCAGAGCCTGGAGTCTGCTTCGGATTCTGTGTCTCCTTCTCTCTCTGCCCCTCCCCAACTTGTGCTCTCTCTATGTCTCTCAAAAAAAAAAAAAATGTAAAAAAAAATGGGGGGGGGGAGAAGAAACTGAGTTCTGTCGACAACCAAATGAGCAAGGAAACGAATGCTCCCCTGGGGCCACCAGAAAGGCCTGCCAGGGCGTTGACTCCGGCTCCATGAACCCATGTAGGACTTCGGACTTAAAGAGCGGGAATATAATAAATTTGTGTTATATGAGCCACTGTTTGTTGTTATTTCTTATGGCAGCAATGGAAAAAGAATACACAGACCATCTCAAGAGTTTCCCTCTATGCTTGGGAGTTTCCCGAAAGAAAAAGCAAACCTTTGTAAGCGGCTGCCTGTCGGGTTGCAAAATGAATAATACTTTGTCTGACTGACCTTCTGCTCATCAAAGAAAGAGAGAGAGAACCAGGGTGCACGATTTGAAACCAGTGGGTCTGTCCTCACTGTTGCCTGTAACTGCACACCAGACATGCCGCCCATTCTCCACCTTATCTCACTTTTCACTTTTGCTTGAGCTTCTGACTCCTAAGAGCTGCATGTGCATCCAGACTGCCGCTCAGATAGAGAATATGGAGAGTTCCAGTTGATAAAAGCAGCACTTGTTCAGTTTATCCCTGCCTTTAAATTCACCCTTTAATTGGACAGAAAACCCATCTCTTTATTGGATCCTAGAACCTCAGCTAATACATTGACCTGTTGTTTTTTTGTTTTTTCCCGTACAATTTCAAACCAGTGATTTTCCAGGCATCAGAGCAGAGTGGAGAGGTTTAATTGATAGGCCTGTGGTCACCTGTACTGGGTTTGACAGTGTGTGTGACTCTTACAACACAGACTCATTAAAAACACTTCCTGCCTCACACTTGAGATTAAGGGTGTCTCATGAAAGCCAAGCACTGAACAGTGTACTTACTAGAACTTGCAATTGTATTTGAGCGTATTATATTGGCTTTGGAATCAGAAAAAAAAAAAAAAAATCCAGAGGATTTTACTTATTTTTTTCAAAGAATATTCTAAACAAACTCATTGAGAGATATGTAGGTGTTTTTATCTCAGGTACTTGTCATTTTTTTTTTTTTTAATGTTTATTTCTTTTTGAGAGAGAGACAGCGAGTACAAGTGGGGGAGGGGCTGAGAGAGAGAGGGAGACACAGAATCTGAAGCAGGCTCCAGGCTCGGTTGTCAGCACAGAGCCTGACACAGGGCTTGAACTCACAAACCATGAGATCATGACCTGAGCTGAAGTCAGATGCTTAACCAGCTGCGCCCCGCAAAGTCGTGTTTTAAAACGATTTATGTTTCTCCCAAGGATGACACTTTGTAAAGAACAAGCTTCAGTGCTTGTTATTCAAATCTTCTCTATCCTATGCTTTTCTCTCTCTCCTTGATCTTTCAGTTACAGAGAAGGGAGGTTTAAACATCTTCCACTACCAAGATAGATCTGCCGATCGATTTCTTCCAGTCTTCTGCCAACTGTGTTTATTTTAGAGCTTTATTGGAATCATATAGCTTTTAGAATTCCTGCAGTTTTTTTTTGTGAATTGAAACTTTTACCAATTTTTAGTGACCCATTTTACCTCTGAATAATGCTTTTTCCAGAAAGCCTATTTTTGTGTAATATTATATACATCTACACCAACCATAGTTAGTGTTTGCATAATTCTCATGCCATTTGTTTTAGGCATGTTTATAAATACCATTTGCCTGACTTTTTTTTTTTTTTTTTTT